>NW_028178933.1:0-5909 GCF_964030765.1 Micromesistius poutassou | reverse complement strand
CCCCTCCTCCCCCCTCCTCCCCCCCCCCCCGGGGTCCCCTACAGTAGGTCAGTGTGTGGGAGAGTCCAGTGTTACTACAGGGTCTCTCTCCTCTCTCCTCCCTCCCCTCCTCCTCCTCCCTCCCCCCCCGGGGTCCCCTACAGTAGGTCAGTGTGTGAGAGTCCGGTGTATATTCAGGGTCTCTCTCCTCTCTCCTCCCTCCCCCCCCGGGGTCCCCTACAGTAGGTCAGTGTGTGAGAGTCCGGTGTATATTCAGGGTCTCTCTCCCTCCCTTCTGGTGGTCCCTGGAGCCACCAGCCTTTGCTTCTCTAATGGATTCTGACAACCGGACTGACCTGCGGGCCCCCCACCCCGCCGTGCTGAGAGACCCCGCCGGGGGGGCCCCCCTCCAGCCCCCCCTGCCCCGTCTCAGCCCCCCTGAAAAGGTCTGGTCGTTTCCTCTCCCTTAGATGAGGGTAACCTTTTATTTGGCCGTTGCGCCAAACTGCTACGGGGGCCGATGGTGTGAACGAAGCCAGTCTGAAAATCCACTCCTAACATATCGTACCCGTGGCTGTACAAGATTTTAATCCGACCACGTTGCCCTATCACACTTAGAGCCCGAGGATGTGTGTCATTCATGGGACTCAGGTGGGTCGTGTTTCCAATCAGAGCGCTCACACCTCCGCTGGAACTTCCAGCCCTGCTCTAAACCATCCACTACATTAAACACAGGACTACCAGAACCCAGATATACATACAGTTTATATGTATTCAATCTACTGCCACTGACGCGACCGAGGAAGAGATATCCTCGCAGCCACATAATAAACAGAGGTGGGAATGATAATAAACGGAAGTAGGAAACGCCACCATTATGGTCCCAGTCTTGAGCCCTGCAGGTGAGCTCTCCTAACAGGTGAGCTCTCCTAACAGGTGCATGTCTCTCTCCTAACAGGTGCATGTCTCTCTCTCCTAACATGTCTCTCTCTTAACAGGTGCAGGTGTCTCCCCTAACATGTCTCTCTCCTAACATGTCTCTCTCCTAACATGTCTCTCTCCTAACAGGTGCATGTCTCTCTCCTAACAGGTGCATGTCTCTCTCCTAACATGTCTCTCTCCTAACAGGTGCATGTCTCTCTCCTAACAGGTGCATGTCTCTCTCCTAACATGTCTCTCTCCTAACATGTCTCTCTCCTAACAGGTGAATGTCTCTCTCCTAACATGTCTCTCTCCTAACATGTCTCTCCCCTAACATGTCTCTCTCCTAACAGGTGCATGTCTCTCTCCTAACAGGTGCATGTCTCTCTCCTAACAGGTGCATGTCTCTCTCCTAACAGGTGCATGTCTCTCTCCTAACATGTCTCTCTCCTAACAGGTGCAGGAGTCCCGGTACTTTTGCTAACAGGTGAGAGTGCATTCTGCGCCGGCGTGCACAATATGTGGGAGTAGAGGGGGAGGGCGGGGGGGGGGGGGGGGAGAGAAAGAGAGTGGTCAAGGGCAGAAACACAATGACGGGAGGAACGACCAAGGGGGGGGAGGGAGGGGAGGAGGGAGAGAGGCGGAGCAGAGCTATTGGCTAGTTGGACATTGCGAATGGCGGAGGTGACACCAAGTTCAAAGTATTTTTGAACCAATATCTGCTGAAAGGACGCATCTGTCTCGCCAAGATATATTTGCAGCCGACCTCTCTGTTCACGAACAGACCGGGTCACGTGGGGAGGGCGGCGTGTGGCCGCGTGCCAGCTGTTGGCATAGCAACGAGCAGAAGGGAGAGAAGTGTGTGTGTGTGTGTGTGTGTGCGTGTACCTATACGTGTGTGTGTGTGTGTGTGTGTACCTATACGTGTGTGTGTGTGTGTGTGTGTACCTATACGTGTGTGTGTGTGTGTGTGTGTGTGTGTGTGTGTGTGTGTGTGTGTGTGTGTGTGTGTACCTATACGTGTGTGTGTGTGTGTGTGTGTGTGTGTGTGTCTACCTGTGTGTGTGTGTGTGTGTGTGTGTGTGTGTGTGTGTGTGTGTGTGTGTGTGTCTACCTGTGTGTGTGTGTGTGTGTGTGTGTGTGTGTGTGTGTGTGTGTGTGTGTGTGTGTGTGTGTGTGTGTGTGTGTATGTACGTGTGTGTACGTGCGTGCGCGTGTGGGTGATCGGACGGGCTGCTCATCAGAAGTGTCCTCCAGCAGAACTTCCTCGTGGTGAATGACGACGTGGTAAGAGTACAGTTGTGTGCCTGTGTGTGAAAATATGCGTGTGTGTGTGTGTGAACACCTGTGTGTGTGTGTGTATGTGCATGCATGCGTGTCCGCTCCAAGGACACACACACAGCGGGGGGGGGGGGGGTCGGACCCTGGCAGAGCCAGCAGGTGATCGATGTCTTAATCAGGGCTAACGCCGTCTGACTCCAATCACAGCGGAGCTCACGGCTCTGCATACAAATACTCCCTCCCTCCCCTCCTCTTATTCCGGAGAGACATTCCCAGCCCTCCAACGAAGGAACAGCCTCCCGATAACGCGTCCGTAACTTACGTCTGTTCAGGCGCACCCAAAAGTACACGCAGTACATGAAAAATACATTGAAGTAGAACCAATCATGATTCACCTGTTCGGCCCGCACACACACACACACACACACACACCTCTTTCATGATACATTAGAGGCGGGGTCAGTGGCCATTAGAGCCAATCAATCCTGGAGTATGATGGAGGCAGCTTATAGGTCAGGCCGGGAACAAAACAAAGTACGGATCAATATTAGATCGGCGCTTTTAGAAGAATTCGATTGGCGCTCTGAACACAGAGCCTATGGATGGAGCGACGCGTACAGTAGGTCTGCAGCGCGGCTCTGGAGGTATTTTCTTGCAGAAGTTTGGGTTTAAAGTGTGAGGGCGGGGTCACTCCCACTCCAGAGACCCCATCACACCGCCGCTCGTTTGAAGCACACATTGCTGCCGGTCAAGGCGGTAAAAAACGGTATGATTTGACAAGATTACAGGGAGAAAAAAAATAAGATATATATATATATATATATATATTACGGGAGGTCGTGGAGAGACCCAATCAGCGCCGGCTCTACACCCCCTTGGCCCAAGAACCCCGACGGGAAAGCGGGTAAACGGTTGCCGTGGCGACCGGACGTACCTCCAGCTTCTTGCCGTCCTCGTCGTACACCGACATGGTGACCTCCACGTTCTTGGGCGTGGTCTTGCTGCCCTTGTCGAACTCCCCCTGGACCAGAGTGACGTAGATGTCGTTCCTCACGTCCCCTAGGAGAGGAGAGGAGAGGAGAGGAGAGGAGAGGAGAGGCGGTGTTAGGACTCCGAGCTCACCGACCCCAGGCTGATGAGCTCGTTAGGACAGTCCTAACGACCCCGGCCTGGTGAGCTCGTTAGGACAGTCCTAACGACCCCGGACTGGTGAGCTCGTTAGGACCTGGTGAGGTCGTTAGGACTGACCCTGGTGTGGTGAGGTCGTTAGGACTGACCCTGGTGTGGTGAGGTCGTTAGGACTGACCCTGGTGTGGTGAGGTCGTTAGGACTGACCCTGGTGTGGTGAGGTCGTTAGGACTGACCCTGGTGTGGTGAGGTCGTTAGGACTGACCCTGGTGTGGTGAGGTGGTTAGGACTGACCCTGGTGTGGTGAGGTCGTTAGGACTGACCCTGGTGTTCATGTAATAACAACGCGGGCGGTGAGGGGGCTTCTGCGCCAGGATCAGATAATAAGAGGGGGAAGCGCCACATAGATTACGGCGGGAGACCTAATGGAGAGCTTCTGGGAGCTAATGGCTCGCGACGGCAATCGCAGGCGGACTGAGCAGCGTTGGTTTTTCCCGTGAGAGGGCTTGTTGCAGTGCTGATTTAACACGCACACTAAAAAACTGGCACTCAGGCACCTTGAATGATACGCCACGCTGTCATTTACCCCCTTCAGCTGGTGGAGTGTGTGTGTGTGTGTGTGTGTTGGTGGAGTGTGTGTGTGTGTGCGTGTTTTGGTGTGTGTGTGCGTGTTTTGGTGTGTGTGTGTGTGTTGGTGGAGTGTGTGTGTGTTTTGGTGTGTGTGTGTGTGTGTGTGTGTGTTGGTGGAGTGTGTGTGTGTGCGTGTGTGGTGGACTAGGGGCGGTGGTGGTAGTCGTGTGTGTGTGTGTGTGTGTGTGTGTGTGTGTGTGTGTGTGTGTGTGTGTGTGTGTGTGTGTGTGTGTGCGTGCATGTGTGGTGGACTAGGGGCGGTGGTGGTAGTCGTGTGTGTGTGTGTGTGTGTGTGTGTGCGTGCGTGTGCGCTCACACGCCAGCAGGTCGCACATGTGTGTGCATTGTCCGAGTGTTTGTGTGCGTGTTGATGGAATGAATATCCGTGTGTGCGTGTGTGTGCGTGCATGTGCGTGTGTGTGCGTGCGTGTGCACCTGGCATGATGATCTCGGGGAAGCCCATCTTGCGGGCCACGGCGGTGGAGCGGTCCACCAGGTGGGGGAAGTCCTTCCTGATCTGGTGGATGTCCCCCGGCAGCAGCTTCAGGGTCACCCACAGCCCTGCAGCGCGGCACAGGGCACTCAGACACACTGAACCAGGAGAGAGAGGGGCCCCCCAGGGCCCCTGGGGAGAAACACACTGAACCAGGAGAGAGAGGGGCCCCCCAGGGCCCACGGAGAAACACACTGAGCCAGGAGAGAGAGAGGGGCCCCCCAGGGCCCCCGGGGAGACCCACACTGAACCAGGAGAGAGAGGGGCCCCCAGGGCCCCCGGGGAGACCCACACTGAACCAGGAGAGAGAGGGGCCCCCGGGGAGAAACACACTGAACCAGGAGAGAGAGGGGCCCCCCAAGGCCCCCGGGGAGACCCACACTGAACCAGGAGAGAGGGGCCCCCAGGGCCCCGGGGAGAAACACACTGAACCGCTCCCCAGACGACCCAGGGCAGGGGGGGGGGAGAGAGAGAGAGAGAGAGAGGGGACAAAACGAGGACAGAGGAGATGAGAGAGGGGGAGATAGGAGAACAGAGCGAGAGAGAGAGCGAGAGAGAGAGATGAGCGAGGCAGGACAGAGGGGGGAGAGAGAGGAGACGAGAGAGGCAGGGAGGAGATGAGGGAGATGGGGAGATGAGGGAGGCGAGAGAGAGAGAGAGAGAGAGAGAGAGAGAGAGAGAGAGAGAGAGAGAGAGAGAGAGGCAAACAGAAGCAAAGCATGGAGATGAAGGAGTCAAAGGTGGGAGCCCCCGGGCGGTTCAGTAAATAGAATCATCCCGCTCGTTAATAAAATCACGTAAACAAACAGGAAATAATTGGGCAGGGGGGAGAGACTGGCAGAAAAGGATTACATTGTATATTTCCCGAAACACGCTCAAATACAATTTTTAAACCCGGGGTTCAGCTTCCAACATCTCCGGTTAACACCGGTTTGAGTCGAAACACGCTCAGTAGAGTTTTTCCTTCGAGAAAAAAAAAAAAAGAGTAACATTTTCCGCCACATATCAAATTGCTCCGGAGCCCAGAAGTGGCAATTTCCAGCGTCAAATAATTGGGCCGGGATCGACCCTGGACCCCCACGCTGGGGGGGGGGGGGGGTCTGTCCGAGCTCCCTGCTAATGCAGAGACAAAGGACCTATGGGGCGACTTTTCTGGGTCGCATTTCCTTCGCAATTTAGCACCGGCGCCGCTCTGATGTCTCCCGGCGGCGGCGAGGGCGGGGGCGGGGGGGGGGGGGGGGGGGGCGCTCGGTATTCCGAATCATGGAGCGCCAGAGTGATGATGGCGGCCAGTCGACGCGCTGGGAGTTATAAATGGTGGTGCGGTGGGCTCCATTTGGGAGTTGTGAAGAGGGGTGGGGGGGGTGGGGGGGGGGGAGGGGCAATTTTAAAAGTAAACAACCGAAAGACCTCCCTGCTCCGTCTCCTCTCCAGCGTTTCTCCATCACGGAGGAGGTTTGCGGTTCCATAACTTGTG
>NW_028178934.1:0-14861 GCF_964030765.1 Micromesistius poutassou | reverse complement strand
CAGGATACAGGCGTGTCTCTGAATGCACGTCTTATCTATGACTGCTTTAGATATACTCCACTCACATATAAACCCCACATGGTCTCAGTGATGTTTGATCAAACTGATCACACATCAGTCCTTCAGGTTACTCAGATCTGGATTTGTAGAAGACTCTAAAGGCTAATTGTCTTTTGTATCCGTTGTAAAATTGTGCTTTATTCTTAGAGAGCTGAGAGCTTCAGCATGACACAAAATTGAGAGAAGAGAAAAAGGAGGTTTTGCTTTCATAGCAAATTTACTTTAGTTTTACTCTCATTGTTTTCAAGACGTATGCTCTGCACTCAATGCTGAGTGTGTTATGTTTCCTGAGACAGGCTTAAACCAGTTCACTGCCCCTTCATTCAGTGTTTGCATTGAGCTCCGCGTGCCGTGCGATGAAGAGTGTCTATGAACTTGATTGAGACACTCCACACATCCCTCTCTCCATCTCCCCCTCTCCCTCCCCCTCTCCCTCCCCCTCCTCAGATGACGGAGCTGTTGTCTACATTCTCCTTCTGCACCAACCCGTCAAACTCGTCACCGTCTAACCATCTAACCTCCAGGGCGACCTTGACCGCCCCCCCCAACCCGACCTCTGACTGCCGGCTGGGTCAGAGGTCACTCAGAGATAACAGCAGCATTCATGTCCACACCGACGCGATTCCTCTTTGTGAGCGTTGGCGTCTGAATCCCTCGGCGGGGTTTTCTGCCCATCATCTCTGCGTCGCCGGGAATACTTCCCCTGTTCTGGGAGAGGAGACGGGCGGTTGCCGTGGCGACCGTCGTCGACGGCGTTGACATGGTCGGTCCGCGGGGGGGGGGGGGGGCTGCGTGGGTTTTGTTTCCAGGCGGTCCCGCTCCCCCTCCGGGGTCCGGATGAAAGAGACGTCTGTCTGTAGAGTGGCGGCCCGGGGTGAGTTCATCAGGGATGACGGGGGGAGAGAGAGCAGAGGGAAGGAAAGGAAGAAGGGAGGGATGAGGTTCATCATAGAGGGAGGGGGAGGAGAATTAGGGAGAGAGAGGGAGAGGGAAGGAATGGAAGAATGGAGAGATGGAGGGATGGAGGGATGAAGGGATGAGGTTCATTCTGGGGGAAAGTTGGGAGAAAGGGATGGAAACTGGAGTGATGGAGAAACGGGTCAAAGAAGATTTGGCCCATTACGAGCAGGAGGAGGAAGGGGGAGTGGAGGTTGGGTGGAGGGGGGCGAGGGAGGGGGAGGTGGGGCTGGGGTTAGGGGGTTAGGGGTGGGCGGCGTTGACGGGACGAATTAGGGGGTGACTCATTGGAGGGAAAGAAGGGGGAGAGAGAGAGGGAGAGAGGGAGAGAGAGAGAGAGCGAGTAGGGGGCTCTGTGTGGGTGAGAATGAATATACAAATGTTTTGTTCCCATACACCGAAACACACAAACCCTTTCTCACAGAGGACCAGGGAAAGCCCCTTCCTCATACCCACACACACACACTCATAGACATGCACGCACACACTCACACACACACACACACACACACACACACACACACACACACACACATACTCACACACACACACACTGCTGCCCGGAGTGTGGGTGAGCATATCACTCGTGTCCCCATGACACGAGCGAGAGAGTCTCCTCTCCTTTCCCGGTAGGTGGCACCGGGTTTCTGGTTGTGTGCGTGTGTGCGTGTGTGTGTGTGCGTGTGTGTCTTCTCCTCACTATGATGACTCATCTCATGACTCCGCAGCGTTTCTTTTTCTGCTGTGGAATTTCGTGTGAACCCGAGGCAGGAGAGGTGATGTCACAGGAAGTAATGCGCTCAGCGGGGGGTAGGGACACGCGGGGGGGGGGGAATACACAGGAGAGTGACACACAGGAGTCGAGAGAATAGAGTAGTACAGAGAGAGAGAGAGAGAGAGAGAGAGAGAGACAGAGAGAGAGAGAGACAGACAGAGAGAGAGAGAGAGACAGAGAGAGAGAGAGAGAGAGGAGGGAAGTACCAACTGCATTCCACAGCATCAGTACATGCGAATACACACCGGGTAGGACACACTGGGTAGGTAAGTACAGAGTAGTACGCGTGTGTACGCAGGTACTAGTACTGTCTATAACATTAATAGTACAATAGTACACAGGACTGTACTCTCTGCTGCTGGAGACGTCCTCAGTGTGTAGGCAATTGCGTCTTGTCGCGGCGTCATAAATGGGGCGGGGCCGGCCCTCTGACGCGGGTGTGTAAGTGTCCCCGGGTCCTTAGAGCAGGGGGTATAAATACCCCGTCACCACACCCTATTGTCCCAGCTTTCTATAGACCGGCCCTGGAGCCCGGCCCTCCCATTGGTTGAGCCGGAGACAGTCTGCGGGCCATTGTCTGCGTGTCTCACCTCCTTGAGAGGAGAGACGGCGAGGTTGTGATGCATTACTGAGTTACTGTATGGACTTCCTGTGGGAGAAAAGCTTTCAGGAAACCTTGAAACTACTGCACTACGTGACGACGGCTGGTGTTTGGAGAGACAGCTTAGGGAGACCTCTTTCTTCTTCTGCCTCTCTCTGTGTCTCTATGTCTCTCTGTGTCTCTCTGTGTCTCTCTCTCTCTCTCTGTCTCTCTGGTTGCTGTCTCTCTCTGGTGTCTCTCTGGTCTCTGTCTCACTGTGTCTCTCTTTTGTGTCTCTGTGTGTCTCTGTCTTTCTCTCTGTCTCTCTGTGTCTCTGGTTTCTGTCTCTCTGTCTCTCTCTCTCTCTCTCTCTCTCTCTCTCTCTCTCTCTCTCTCTATCTCTGTGTCTCTCTGTTTTCTTAATCTTCAGATTCTAACCCTGCCTAACCATGAGGAGATATAATCAATACATACACAAAACAGTGTGGTCTGGATAGGAGTGGAGATAAGAGCAAATCAAACTATTTCCTGGAACTGGGCCATATAATGAGAGGCTTTACCATCTCTGGTAATAAAATATGTCAAAACAAAACACATTTCTCTCTCTCATGCTGTCTTTGCAATATATTACGAGGACTTTTACATGGCCAAAGTTCTTTCTCTCTCTCGCTCTCCTGCTCCCTCCCTCTCTCTCCCGCTCCCTCCCTCTCTCTCTCTTTCTCTGTTATCTTTCTCTCAATGTGTTTATCTTGTCCATCTCTGTCTCCCTGTCTTGATATATATATATATATATATATGAATATAAAGCATAGAAGCATAGAGGCATATACAGTAAGTAGAGGAGCATAGAAGCATAGAAGCAGACAAGCACACTTCCAAATGGGTTCCAAATGAGATCAATGTGTGCTGCTGCTGCACATGTTCAGCATGTCTGGTTAACAGCAGAAGACCGCTAGGCCCCTCACTGGGGCTGTGGTGAGTGTGTGTGTGTGTGTGTGTGTGTGTGTATGTGTGTGAGTAAGAGTGTGTATGTGTGTTTGTGTGTGTGTGTGTGTGTGTGTGTGGAGGGTTGGGGGGGGGGGGGTTTTGGCCCAGACCCTCATCCAGTCCTGGTTCCTCTGGTCCGAGACGCAAACCAAAAGTATTGTTGTTCCCGCTCTGCTTTCTGGTTCTCTCTGGTTCTCTCTGGTTCTCTCTGCTCTCTGGAGCTCTGCTCCCAGGCTCTGTGGCACGGAGCCCGGGGGGGAAATTACAGGTTAGCCATCCTCGGCGGTGGAGCGCGGCGCTTCAAACAGCGTGAAGGATGCTTCACAGCCGCGACGCTCCGACGAGCACGAGACCGGCGGGAATGGCACGGGGAACGTGTGGAGGCATAGGTAGGCGGCCGCTTGGGGCCCCCCTACTATGGGGGCCCCCAACCAGCCTCAAAAAAAAACAAAAAAACTTTTTTTCGACAAACAGAGAGGAAGCAAGACGAGTCTAAACGCGAAAACAAAATAAAGGGTTAGGAAAAGGGTTAGGAAATAAAGTTATCCAATCGGCTCAAATAAAAGAAAAAAGCGAAAAAACGCTGAAAGTATTTGGCTGCCAAAGATGACACACTTTTTTACTGCTACTGTTGGGCATACAGACAGGAACAAGAACGTCCAAAGCGTTGAACATGCCGCTACAGGAGCAGCAGCTAGCTGTGAAGTGACGCTAGGTGAAGACCTGTGAGAAGACGTCAATAAGTAGGAATCTGTGTCAGAAGCGTGTGATGTGGAAAACAATCTATCTTTTCTCTCTCTTTTTTTTTTTGAATATATATATAGGTTTGTTTGAAATGTTCAATCTCAAGTGCAATTATTCCTCTTGGCAATATTTACTAAGTATGACTGTTTGTGGGGGTTTACCATAACTACTTGTCTTGCCGTTATATTGATATTGATTTGATCTTAAAAAAAAATAATAAACAGTGCTGGTTTTCCTGGCATTTTGGCAAAGACTTCTGCGTAGATTAGCTTTACCTGCCTATCCACCATTCAGTTGGTACATTTTTTTTCTCCATTCTCTTTTAAATATCGGATGAGGTGGGCCCCATACATATCTTTGCCTTGGGCCCCCAATATGCTAAAGCCGCCACTGGGTCCAGACAGGATTGTGAGACCAGCTCTTGTGCTGATACGCTCTCAGACACAGGAAGTGAAAGCCCGACTTCACTATTATGAGTGTTTTCATTGGCTGGTGTATGTCTGCCCTCTGGGAGCAATTAGGAGCCAGTCTAATCTATAGAACACCCATACACACACATACGCACACACACACACACACACACACACACACACACACACACACACACACACGCACACACACACGTACACACACACACACACACACACACACACACACACACACACACACACACACACACACACACACACACACACACACACACACACGCAAATACAAACACACACACACACACACACACACACACACGCACATACAAACAGACACACATACACACACACGCACATGTACATGCACACTGGCACACACACACACACACACACACATACATAAACACACATGCACACGCACACATACATCGGATCAGAGAGCAAGACCTACGTTTTATACATCGTACATTCTGTCTCCCGATGCCTGGCAATAGTTTGATGAACTCCCAACCATTACCTAATTTCTGTTCTGTAATAATGTAATAAAACTGTAATAATACTGGTAATATATATTTGACTTTATGTTGACCTTTTTATAGTGCTTTTCAATTTTTTTTATAGCAATTTTGAAACTGCAATTGGCGATGTAAGCGGTTCATTTTCCCAGCCATAAAGCTCTTTGTGAATTGAAGTTGAGTTGAAGGGACAGACGAGGCAGTGATGGAGAACAGCTGTGGTGGAAGGAGAGGATGAAGTGACAAGTCCGTCATCACAGGGGGACAGAGGGTGGGGTCCACAGAGAGAGAGGGAGAGAGAGAGAGTGGGAGGGGGGGAGAGAGGGAAAGAGATGGAGAGAGAGTGGGGGAGAGGGAGACTTGGAGGGAGAGAGAGAGAGAGAGGGAGAGAGAGAGAGAGGGATGGAGAGAGAGAGGGATGGAGGGATGGAGAGAGAGAGGGAGGGAGAGGGAGGGGAGAGAGAGTGAGAGAGAGAGAGAGAGAGAGAGAGAGCGGGAGACGGAGAGAGAGCGAGGCAGAGAGAGAGAGGGCATGTAGTTATGTAAGGTATTCCACTGTAAAACACTGGCAGGGAAACAAGGCTTGTATTCTTTCGAGGCCGGCCGTGTTGCTGTTCTGCCAAACACTCCCCCTCCCCCTCCCCCTCCTTGAGGAAGGAGGCTCAACGACTGTTGGAGGTACATGAATTAAAGTCCTCAGGTGGGAGTTGGCCAGGAGTTATTTCAGTCCAGACCGCTGCTGCTCGGTGGCAGGACGTTAATGGGAACCAGAGGTGAGTGATGTTCTTCCACGTGTTAAATGTCAGAGTATAACATCATCACCTCCTCACACATCATGGATGCGTGTGTGTGTGTGTGTGTGTGTGCGTGTGTGTGTGTGTGTGTGAAAGGGGCGGTCCTTGCCTCTGCAGCGAGACACAGCGGGGCACGCCCACACACATCGACTCTGAGCTCTCGTCGGTCGTCTGGTGGTACACAGGTGTGAGAGGCTGGGAGGTCATTGTCAGCCTGACACAATGGTCGTTTCTTGTCCACCGCGGTCAGACAGGCCAACATCAAAATGCGATTTGCAGTTGCGCCCGATGTCCAAATGTAATCTGCTCCATTTTCTTTACCTCCCCTCTGTTTTAGAAATGAATTAAACAGACACTCTTGATTCTGAATGAGCCATCAGTTTAACGAGAGGTCCAGGTTTTTCTGAGCGTTTCTAGAACCATATTGAGTCTATTATGGGAGGGGACGGGGTGCAGACAGACTTTAAACAGCCTCAGGACAATCGATTTGAACAGAGAGACTCATCTGCCAAACTTCTGTAAAGACTTGTCACTTTTGCTTTGGCACATAAATCCTCAATCCACTTTTATGTTTATTCTATTTTATATGCATATGACTTGTGCTTTCATTGCAACTCATGCCGGGCTGACCTGTTATTCTGGTCTTCAACGTTTCATTGTACTGCTGACCCTGAGTTAACCTCCATATGAAACCGAGGCTGAACTGTGATCGTGCTTCAACACATTCTGATCTCGGTCTTAAAAACATGCCTGGACGTCGATCTGAGGAGCGAGCGCAGGATAAGTGCTCAATCCAACACATGGTCACTCTTATTATGTTACCGCAATCACTCGCTCTCTCGCTCTCTCTCTCTCTCTCTCTCTCTCTCTCTCTCGCTCTCTCTCTCTCTCTCCCCCTCTTCCTCCCTCCCTCCCTCTATCTGTGGTCTGATGTTCTCTGGAAAGAACTCCCGGTATTCCGATCTCCTCACCACCAGCGCCATGTCCACTCATGATCGTCGTCCGGAGCGATGTCTGAGAAGGCTCGGGGTGCGGCTTTGGCCAAGGGTTCTAAAGAACCTCGCTGCGTTCTGGAAGCTCACTTACGGGCTTCCGGAAGGTCTTCGTGAAGACGATGACGGAATGGGCCCGGCACCAAAGGTTCCGTCTGTTTGGAATGCCAGTGTTGTTTTTTGATCGTCCAGTGAAGTCATTGTGTTCATGAAGTGTGTTTAAACATCTCTAACCAGGCTCTGTTAACAGAGTTCTGTGTAGCCTGAGTCAATTAATGCAGAAACGTACCGCATTGAACATGACAGATGAACACAGAACAGACAAACAGATTCACCTAGACTCTGCATAGCCTCCCCCCTTACCCCCCCACCCCCCTCTTACACACTTATTGTATGTTATACGTCCTGGCACTTAATATACGCCCTTATTGTATGTTGTACGTCCTTGCAATTAAAAAATAGTACTTAGCATTGTGTAGCATCTTATCCTAGCTATCTGTGTTGTGTACGGGGAATGGGTTAACCTAGTCATTGTTAGCACTTGACACTTGGTTCTATGAACATCCTTACTGTACAGACAGATATATTGTTGTTTCTCCTTCTTCTGGCATATGTACTTATTGTAAGTCACTTTGGATAAAAGCATCTGCAAAATGCCCTTAATGTAAATGTAGATTAAAACGGTAGGCAGAAAAGCCAAGTGTTTTCTAGCAGAGATTTTGTGTGTCCAGCAGGAGAAGACCAATCGAAGGGCAGTCGATTGCAGCAGCAGAGATGAGGGTATCCGGTTGGAGGTGGAGATGTTCCACGCTGACAGGATGTGGAGGCGAGGATGGGGAGGTCTGGAATGCACATGTCCTCCCTGGTCCCCTGAGCTCTCCAGTTCTGCTTCTTAGAGCGGGAAACCACACAGCTGTAAACAAACACATCAAGTCTTGTGGACTTTAAAGACTCTTTGAAGCCTTTACTTTGAAAGAGCAGTCAAAAAATAATAAGAAGCGCAATGAAATACTTCCAACGTTGAGGGTCCCGTTCATGCTTTTCACATAATTTTTTTTATTGGTGGACATGTTGATAACAACAACCAGCGATGTCTTCTGTCTCCCTCTGCGTTCTCTGTTCGTTTCCCAGCCCTCTCACACAGGCCTTGGTGCCAGCGGCTTTTCTAAGGAACCGGTCGCTATAAACACGGTGGTTTAACGTGGTTAATGTCTCACGGGAACTGCAAGTCGGGTCATGTTATATTGACATGATGTGGGCGTGGTGACGAGGAAAGGAGCGATTGTTTTTTTAAAAGATGTATTACATAACCGCCACATCTTCTAGAGGTTAGTAGGAGACTTCCCTTGATGACTGGGACCTGTTTTCAGTTAAGAAGCATCCTAGTGCCAGTGTTACCACACTTTATCTATAAACAGTGTTCAGAACCATTTGGAAACTGTTTGCTCGTTCAATTGAATCACTTGGCAGAGCAGGCCTGTGTGTGATGCATTGTGGGTACATTCTGAGATGGTTGGACGCGCTTGAGGGAATATTTATTGTGTTCTGTCCCTGTCCTCATCCTTCCTGCCTGACCCCTTGGCATGGAGAACAAAACCTTGTACGTGTGTTTTTTCGTGTGTGTGGGGGTTTGGTGTGTTTGCTTGTGCGTGTGGATGTGGGTGTGGGTGTGTATTTGTGTGAGTGTGTGTGCTTGCATCCGCGTGTGTATGTATTTATGTGTGTATCTGTGTTTGTGTGTATGTGGATGTGTGTTTTTGTGCATGTGTGTGTGTGTGCATGTGCCTGTGTGTGTGTGTAGGTTTGAGTGTGAGTGTGCTTGTGCGCGTGTGTGTGTGTGTGAGACCATTAGACCAGTGCATTTCCACAGCAACCAGTGGCCAGACTTATGGGTTTAGTGTGTTTGCGTGTGTGTGTGTGTGTGTGTGTTTATGTGTGTGTGTGTGTGTGTGTGTGACCATTAGACCAGGGCATTTCCACAGGAACCAGTGGCAAGAGGGGCCTCTGTTGGTGGCCATCTTCAGCCCGTTAGCCTAGCGTGACTCAGCGCTTAGCAGAACACCTTCTGAAACACGGATCAAAGTTCATCATGTCGGTTGAGAAAACACAATAAAAGGGGAGCGCACAGAAGACACCATCCCTCTTCCCGCCCTGCGAAACACTCATTGTTTTGATTCATCACTTGTTGTGCGTTAGTTATTAGTCATGAATCATGTGCTAGTCAGACATGATTGGTGCAAATTAGAGGAGGATAAAGACCAGTGGGAACCATGACAGGAAAACACACTTGTGCCCGCACACACAAACACACACACACACACACACACACACACACACACACACACACACACACACATGCACGCATGTACGCACGCACGTGCACACAAACACACACACACACACACACACACACACACACACACGCACACACACACACAGGAATATTCCCATGCCTACACACAAACGCAGCGACAGGCCGATTCGCACGTTGGAGCCCGTACTTTAGTGCCAGCCAGACGGGTTTAATTGTCCCTGACTCACAGGCCGCCGGTGTCGTCAGCGCTTTTAATCGCCTGGACAACGAGTTTAAATTCCTTGCGTCCAATGAAAGGAAAACAGAGCTGCCAAACTAGCCAATGAGACGAGAGCGGACAATAGGAGTGTGTGTGTGTTGTAGCGTGGCTCCCAGCCGATCTCTCTGCTCTCTAACAAAGGGCGTGCAAGTGCGGTGGAGAGCGAGGTGAAGCGCTGCACCGAGCAGAGACCTGTGGCTCGGTGTGTCTAGTCGAGCTCGGCCATGCGCTGTGTGTGTGCACATTTCCCCTGTAATGGTTTCCCATCATGTGGTGGAAATGGTTACCAGAAAGTGTTTGAAGCTAAATGTGTGAGCTGGGGTTAGACGTTGTTAGTTTAGGTGTTCGAGATGGTAAGTTTATGCGTTAGGTTCGAGATTGTTAGTTTAGGTGTTAGTGTTAGAGATGGTTAGTTTAGGTGTTAGGTTAGAGATGGTTAGTTTAGGTATTAGAGATAGTTAGTTTAGGTGTCAGGTTCGAGATTGTTAGTTTAAGTGTCAGAGATGGTTAGTTTAGGTATTAGGTGAGAGATGCTTAGTTTAGGTATACGGCTAGAGATGGTTACATTTAAGGTTGAGGTAAGAGATGATAAAGTTTAAGTTTAGAGTTTGAAATAGTTTGAATGATTAGGAGCCCAAGAAAAGTGCCCTAGGTGGCATGTATTAACATACAGTGTATGTTAGTGTACATTAACATTGTATGCTAATGAGATGTCATCAGGCATTTGGTGAGTTTAACACCTCACTAATTCTGCATTCTAGTCAAAACAACACTACCACAAAAATGAGAACAGGCCTCAGGTGTAAAACTGGACAGGAAGGGGGACAGAGAGAGCAGGAAGGGAGGTTTACATCTAGGGTACGGGTACACGATGTCATCACAACTGTGGACTCTAGTCACTAGAGTCTAGCCCTGTACTAATAAACACACTAGAGTCTAGTGCGTTTATCAGTACTGGGCTGGATCCTAGTCACTCACTACAGAGAGGTGGGAGCGGTATTTTACTTGATATTTCACTTTCACAGACTTTTTTTTCACTGACTTTTTCTCCTACAACACCTTAAACCTTTTGACCTTTGACCCTTTGGCCACCTACACATGACTAACAAAAGGGGGCATGACTTTAAACAGGGCTGTAGTTCTGCTGTCACGCCCTCAGCGTCCAGCCCAGAGCGCTCCCTGCCCACAGTGCCCCCTATAGGCCCCTGGCGCGAGCGGCGTGGTGCAGATCGCTGCAGGCTGCTGCTGCAGCAGGTCTCTCTGGGCGGAGCAGCGGCACCTCTCCGTGGGTGGAGCAGGTGTTTGTCTTGACACTCGGCCCCGTCGATGCCTCCTCCGGTTGTGGGTCTCGCCCCGGGGCTGCTCGCTGAACGTGTGAACACCTCCTCTCAGGCTCACCTCTTCTCAGGCTCAAAAACAAAACTCTGAGAAGACGAAGTGGACCCTGTAAAACACCTCGAGAACTCTTTAAGGTATTTGACACCCTGGTGACACTTTGACACGCCGCACTGATCGACCAGGCCTGGAAACCAACAAACAAACCTACAGAAGTCCCCGTTTGTTCACACTCTGACGTCGACTCTCTGTTCCTCTTCAAACCTCTGTTTGGGAAGCGGGGGGGGGGGGGGGGGGGCTTTCATGGGCCTGCTTTAATCATAATGCATCGGCCAGCCAATCAGACGCAAGCACACAGATAAATCAACCCTGACGTCTAAATAAAAATTCCCAGCGTTCAGCAGTTAACATTCTCCGTCTTATCAGGTGAACTTTCCTGTTGTGCTTTTTCGTCTCTGTGTTGAATCATTTCCTCCTGAATGCGCGTTTTGGCCCAGCGTTTTGGCCCTCACGTGAGGGGTCATTTCCCCGCAGACGGCAGCAGGCTGCCTTCCGCATGCTAATGAGGCTGTTTTGGCTCCAAGGTGGCCTCCGCCCGGCCCCCTCTGCACGGTATAGCTCTTTATCACTATACGCATACATTTATGGGGATTGGGGATTGAACCCAGAAACTTTTGTATGGATGTCCAACAAGGGACCACTAGAATTGCCTCTGTGTCGGCAGCCCCCTGGGGACTGAAGCTAATAATAAGCTAGGATAGCCATCACACACTCCACTCACGCACTCACGCATTTATATTAGTTCAATGTTTGTTTTAATGTGTCTGCGCTGCCACACAAGCATGCCGTCTGTCTGTCTGTCTGTCCGCTATTTCGTGGCGTATCCACACGTACGTGAAGAAAAATTAACTATAACCGACAGTTGTGACCTAACACAGACCAGACCTCCCCATTGGTCGATAGTCCTGTCCATCAAAACGTCCTGGAATGCTCTCCTGATGGGCAGGAGAGACCCAGGTGCGGGGCCAGGTGTTGGGACCAGTGGATTGTAGCATCTGGGACCCATTCAGCAACGATTCCCTTTTATACGTTAACGGTTAACCTCCACCATCGCCTCTGCTCACCAGCACCTGGGGCCATTAGTGAGGGTGGGATCAGCCAGGTTCCCGTTAGTGTGTGTGTGTGTGTGTGTGTGTGTGTGTGTGTGTGTGTGGTTGTGGGTGTGTGTGTGTGTGTGTGTCTGATTGAGAGAGAGTGCGTTAGAGAAAGAGCTAGAGAGATTGAGAGAGAGAGGGCTAAAGATAGAGGGTCTGATCAAGGGAGAGAGCCGGAGAGGGAGAGAAATAGAGCTAAAGAGATGCAAAGTGCTTGAGATAGAGGGAGAGAGGGTGAAAGAGAGAGAGAGCCTGTTCCTACCACAATGTCTGTCATCAATCTTACTACTATGGGCGTGTTCTCTCTTTTCCCATGACTCTACTGTAGTGCAGGGCTTTAAATAACCCTCACCCACTCTCCCAGCCTCCCACCGTGCCCACATCTGGACACCATGTTGAGTCTCAAAGTCGTACACTTTGGACGCATTGCGACCTTAGCAGCCATTTATAGCATCTAGCATCCTAACTTATTATAGAAAACGTTATCTACGTGCGTGAGTTAGCTTAGCTTATATTAGCTCACGTTCTCTACTTGCGTGAGTGCTAGCCTAGCTTATTATAGCTCATATTAGCTATGTGCGCGAGTTAGCCTAGCTTAATATAGCTCAGTTTCCTTGTCTGCGTGAGTACTATCCTGGCTTATTATTAGCTCTAGTCCCCAGGGGGCTGCATAGTCTATTCTAGTGGTGCCTTGTTGGACTTCCAAGTGAAAGTTTCTGGGTTCAATCCCAATGTCTGCAGCCTAACCTGCTGGTGTCCAAGAGCAAGAGGCTCCAAACCCTGAGCTACCTTTACATTACGTTTGGTCATATAGCATTTTATTTTATCCAAAGTGACTCACAAGTTAGGCTGGGAGCAATCAAAAAAAAAAAAAAAGTTAAAGTGCTTCACTTTCTGCTCCTATATCTGACCTGTATCTGAATTCATTACCTGAAGTAACTCAACAATAAAATTGTCAGCTAAACGACTAAATAGCAGTAGGACTGATGTGTGTGACAGCTATCCTGAAGGTAGCATGGAAGTAGTTACCATCCCAAAGCAGATACAGTTCTCGTAAGAAAGAAACTTACGAGAAGTTGTTAATGTTTCTTACGTTAGGTCGGATAGGGGTTGAGTTACATGCAAAAGTCTTTTTTATACTCAAAAGTCTTTTGTTTTGTTTCCAACTCCAGAGGTCATCGTGAGGGGGCGGAGCCACATGATGATAGGGTGTCGAACACATGTCGGTTGGCCAGGGTTCATGTGCGACCAAAATACTGTAGTAACGGTTTTTTACCGAAACCCTGGAAAAACCACCAGCGTGAACAGCTGAACCCAAACAAAACATCAAGACTCCTCCCCCGAGTTAAAACCAACCAATTTAAACCTACTCTGCGCCTCCTTTCTCCTTCTTCTCCCTCCTTCTCCCTCCTCTCCTCCCTTTTCCTCCTCTCTCCTTTTCAGTCTCCTCTCCTATCCTCTCCTTCTCTCTCCTTCCCCCCACACCTCTCCTTCTCTCCCCCGCTTGTCTCCTCCTCTCCTTTTCTCCCCCCCTCCTCTCCTTCTCTCCTCTCCTTCTCTCCTTTCCCCCTCCCCTCTCCTTCTCTCTCCTCTCTCTTCTCTCCTCTCCTTTTCTTACCTCCTTCTCTCCTCTCCCCCTCTCCTCTATCTTCTCTCCTCTCCTCTCCTCTCTCTTCCCTCCTCTCCTCTCTCTTCTCTCCTCTCCTTCTCGCCTCTCCCTCTCTTCTCCTTTCCTCCTCTCCTCTCCTTCTCTCCTCTCTCCTTCTCTCCCCCTCTCCTCTCCTTCTCTCCTCCTCTCCTTCTCTCCTCCTCTCCTCTCGCTCCCCCTCTCCTCTCCTTCTCTCCTCTCTCATTCTCTCCTCCTCTCATCTGCTGCACAGGAAACACAGAGAACGCAACTGATTATTGTGTAAGAAAGTGGACCGTTAAGTGGGGTTGATGGGGGGGGGCGTCTGATCACATGACGTGGGAACTCTGGGTCTGTGAGGAGATAAGACAGGAAATGGACAGAAACAGCACTGCTGGTTTGAAACCAGAGGTCATTATGGAGCCGTTGGCTTCCGAGTATGAAGAGGTGGGGTGGTGGGGGGGGGGGGGGCGTGGGCGAGGGCTGGGGGTCCGTGACATTGCTTAGATTTCCTCCATGATAGGGTCCGGCTATCTGCTGCAGAGGCAAGTTTGTCACTCTGCGTACAAAGCCCCGTCCTGGCATGTCAAGGGTCCACTGTTACCCTCTCTCTTGCTATCTCTGTCTCGCTGTCTTGATCCTTTTTGTCTTGCTTTATCTCTGTCTCTCTAACTCATGCTGTCTCCGTCTGGCCTCTCCCTCCCCTGTCCTCCCTCCCTCTCTCTCTCCCCCCCCTCCCTCTCTGCCCCCTCACTCTCTATCTCCCTCCCCCTCTCTCCCTCTCTCGCTCTCTCTCTCCTCTGCCCTCCCCCTCTCTCTCTCTCTCTCTCTCTCCCCTGCCCTCCTCTCTCTCTCTCGCTCGCTCTCTCTCTTTCTCTCTGTAGTATCGGGGGAATTTAAAATGTGGTTAACCATAAATAATGATAATTCTCCGTCTTCATCATTGTAATGTTTCTCAGTTCAATCAGACCATAAGCCCTGCCTCCAACCCACCATTTCCCCAGCAATGTTACAAACCCCCAAAAAACAATTCTGTCACTCTCATTTACATTTACATTCACGGCATTTAGCAGACTTACAATAAGTACATTCTCGATTCAAAATACATACTCTCCCCCCCATCACCCCCCCCCCCCCTCTCTCTCTGTCTCTCTCCCCCATCACCCTCCCCCCTCTCACCCTCCCCCCCCTCTCTCTATCTCTCTCTCCCCCATAATCCTCCCCCCCCCCCTCTCTCTCTCTCTCCCCCTCCACCGACTTCGCCCCTGCATTGTCTCAGCGCTCCGTAAGAAACCCCAGCTATCTTCCTGTCTGCAGCCTACCTATCTGATTGACAGACT
>NW_028178935.1:0-17242 GCF_964030765.1 Micromesistius poutassou | reverse complement strand
TCTCCCTCCCTCCCTGGTCTGTGGCTGTATATGTGCTGACACCGGGCCTCTCTGCCTGTTCTGACAAGTGAAAACCCCAGAAAGAATTTGGCAATGCAGCCGTTTGAACAGGGAGAGGCTTAACCCTTTTTTGTGTCCACCTGGGGTGGAATGTGTATCTGTGGTGTGCGGCGCTGTCAGCTACGCCTACAGCACGTCCCTATAGCCATGACACACACACACACACACACACACACACACACACACACACACACACACACACAAGGACATACATGTGTATCTATGCCACTTCTAGTCTTCACTTTGGCTCACTCACGTGTTTGTGTTTTTGTTTGTGGGTACTAGTTTGCCATTCCGATAGCATGATGATGGCCGTGCAACCACCATTTTATCCCAGTTCTGAGAAGCAACACAGCCTGCAACGGAAAAGTCACCTGCGAATGAGATCCATGGGTTGTGGCGGTTGCCATAGAGGTTATCACGGCTCTAATACCTTATCTTGTTTGAGGAGAGGGAGTATAAATAGACAGATGGAAGGTGGGGATGGGGGGGGTGGGGGTGGGGGGGGGCATACAGAGATATTATCCAGAGTAACCGATGTTTAAACTGGTCATGATGGTGTCTGGTAGATCGACTCCAACAACCTGGGGTTGTAGGGGGAGAGGGAGGGAGGGATGGAGAGAGAGAGAGTGTGAAAGAGAGCAAGAGAGTGACAGAGAGAACGAGAGACACAATAGAGCATGAGGGACAGAGAGAGGGAGAGCGTATGAGAGTTTTCAAGGGGTAAAGGGGTAGAGAGAGAGACACCCTACGAGAGCCTGTGGACCACTGTGGTCGCTAATTCATCTGGTCCGCACCCAGACCCACTTAACCTCAAACACGAGATATCTGAATAGCAGCCTAGAGAGGCTGGCCTGTGCTCAGGCCAGTGTCCAGCCAACACTTTGCGTTGGTAATGACTGTCAGATGTTTGTGGGGGGGCTGTGGGACACGGGAGAAGAGGGTGGTTGAGCCACAGCCCCGGGCAACAAGGAGTGACTAGATGTAGAAGTAGACACCTGTGTCTTTGTCTCGCCCCCCCCCCCCTTCACTCTGCACCATTCAGCCAGAGACAGTAGCAATATGTGCAACTGCCAAATGAGGGCCGTCACCTAGGCAACCGACAGGAAGTGGTGCTTAAGCAGTTTCCTGATGGCTTCCTCTTTATCGCGTAATGACATCTCACTAGGAAATGTCGACATGGCTTCTTTGACTGCGTGTGTGGTATGTGTGTGTGTGTGTGTGTGTGTGTGTGTGTGAGGTGGGCATGTGGGTATGGCCGCTCCTGTTTGGTTCTTACCTATTGGGTTATTACCTGCACTCTGTGTGTACACACACACGCACACACATGCACACACACACGCATTTTGGTTACGAGTTAAAGAAAAGAAGCCCAAATTATGGCCACTTATTTTTCATTAAAAGATTGCGTGGTGTTTCCAGGACCACAGCATGCTGCACAACACACACATTAACCCACTGTGTCACCAGAGCCACGGCGTGTCGTCAGCCTGTGACTACAGCGGCTATCAGCGACCTGGGAACACAGGTCAGGAAACGATACCTCAGGATTGGAGGAAGGAGGGAGGGGGGGCTTTAGCTGCTATCTTTCCCTCTGTCTCCTATCTCTCTCTATCTCTCCATCTTTTTTTGTTTCTGTCTCTTCATTCAACTTGGACTGTCTCTGTCTTGTATGTATTTTTTCCATGTAAATTGAACCTGCCCTGTCAAAGAAGAAATTCTGTCACTTGTGACAGACAATAAGGTTTTTCTTAACTCTTATCTTATCTTGCTTGGAATTTTTGTCTCATTTTCAGTCTCTACTTTTTCTCCCAAGTTCCCATTTGTCAATGTTCCTATCTCTATGTCTCTTACTATCTCCAGCTCTTTTTACATTTCTGTCTTCTTCTAATCCTCTCTCTCTCTCTCTCTCTCTCTCTCTCTCTCTCTCTCTCTCTCTCTCTCTCTCTCTCTCTCTCTCTCTCTCTCTCTCTCTCTCTCTCTCTCTCTCTCTCTCTCTCTCTCTCTCTCTCTCTCTCTCGGGGGTCGAGGCGATGGCCGGCCATTTCAGCCTTGCCCGGGAGATAAAAACCTAATCTGGCGGCAGGCGTCTCGCTGCCTCCCTGTGGTTTGGGCAGATTAAGGACCCTGGTGTTCCCCACCTGTACGCCATGGGCTCAGTCCACCGCAGCGCAGCTGGCCGTTTCCCTGGAATCTGTCACAATCAGCCTACAATCAGTTTCCTTGTTGATTTGTTTCTTATTTCCTTGTGGATGATAAGTCGGTCAGCTCTATAAGGAAGTCGCTGAACAAACCTGTTTGCAATAAGATTTTCCGGATTTGCAAGACCACACATAGCAGGACATGGAGGGGACCCCCCTGGCATCTGTCCCTACCAGCGGTAAACCAAAGTAAAGTGGATAGAAATGAAGAGACGACGCAATGTTGGCTGTTCATCCGTTTTTATATAAATGAAAGACTAACAGACAGTGAGACAGAGCAGACAGATAGACATTTCACAAATGGAAATCAGAGAACGGAACGGAAAGGATGAAGACTGTGAACATAAATAGTGAAATCAAAGGTACTATTAGCCTAATTCACACAATCAAATACAATTCAATGATATAAACTTGAACCCGTGTAAATGAAGCACCCCAAAAATTGGCTGGACACAAAATAAATTACACAAAAATAATGATAACATCCAGGATATTCAAGCAATTCTTCCTCCTTTTATGATTCCACATACTTGCAAATATAACCAGTATTATTATCTGTGTTATAAATGGCTTATTAACATGAACAATACAAAAAGGTATCATCTTAATGCTCAATATCTTCGTCAGGTCTCTTTGTTAATACATACATACAATAACTACAAAGTTATTGGAGTTATTTGAGTACCTCCATTTACACATCAAAACTTTGTATGAGCATTTCAAGAATGAGATAGAAGTGTGTTGATTGGATAGACACTCTGTTAATACCACCTGACCCCGCCCAGCCCAACATGTCTGCTTAACTTTAAAGGGGTAGTGAACCAAAAATCGTTTTTTGTTTTAAAAGTGCTTATATCTCTGATGTGAACCTCATCATAGTGATCTTTGTCTTTTGGTCATTGTTGCTAAAATTGTCATATAGAGAAAACAGGTATAAAATCCTATGTTTTTGCCAGTCCCTGCCAACCAGGTTGTGAACGCTCTACTCTACTCCAAAATCAAGTTGCGTTCTTTTCATGCCTCAGAAAAGGCCCTTTAACATCACGGTGAAAGGACACAGCTGGTGAGGTGTGTGGGGACTTGTGGAACTCCGCCTGGCCAGCGTTTGATGTTGATGGCCTCGTCCTCGTCCTCGTTTCGAACACCTATAGTATAATGCTATGGTGTGTACGGATGTGTGGAGCTCTGTCTGGGCAGTGGTGGATGTTGGGTGTCCACGTCCGAGAAGGTTAAGCTTCTCGGAAGCTTATCGTATTACACCACGGTTAGTGGCGCATTTCATATTCAACATCATAAAGTCGGCCTGGGACGTAACCATGGGGCTAAAATTTATCTGCTGGCTGGATCTCTTAGTCCAAACACGTCTTCATACATCTCATAGTATTTGAATTTGTGCTGAAAGAGTTCCTTTACACTTTTCAAATGGGCCCCTGCTTTACCACCAGGTGAGATCATTCTACCAGTTGGTCCGGTCCACCTGTTGGCCAGGTGTCATGCTGTACATCTGGGTAGACACTCCCCCACCAGTGATGTCACTAATGGCTATATTGTGAAATGGCTTTTATTGGCTAATCCACATCAGACCTGGCTGGGTAAAACAGCGGCCCTTCATGAATGGTTGCCTTAGATGCGACGTGCCATTGTGTTGTGTGGCGGGCAATGGGTAACCTCCAAACATTGTCATTACATGTCTTATTTACTATATCTTACAATATCTTGTATCCATGATTTTCTTCAATCAACGGGACGACCCTGAACCCTTCCCGCATGCGCGTGTGTGTGTGCGTGTGTCTGTGTCTGTGTCTGTGTGTGTGTGTGTAGTTGTGTGTGTGTGTGTGTGTGTGTGTGTGTGTGCCGACGACGTCCCCTCACAGCAGGGAGCAGGAGGAGCTGCGCATGGGCAGGCTGGAGGGCAGCTTGACGTACTGCTGCCTGAAGCTGTACCTCTTGTTGTTGAGCAGGGGGCCCGCCGGAGTCTCCGGCACCTCGTCGGGGACGGCCAGCTCCGGCACGGGATTGGCCGGGGGAACCTCCAGCCGGCTCATCTTGCTGATCTTAGTCTTTTTGGCCTTTTCCCGCTCCGGCAGCTCCTCGGAGAGGGCGGGGTGCTCGCCGGCGCCCTCGGGTGGGTGCATGGAGTCCAGCGGCAGGTCGCTGGGCGTGGGCTTGCCCTCCGCCTGCTCCTCCGTGCGGATGTGTAGGTTGGAGGTGGAGCGCTTGATGTCGGTGAAGGTGGAGCTGTGGGGGGACGGTGGGGGTGGGGGGGGGGGGGGGGTGCAGTGTGGGCACATGTCACAAATGGTTCACAGAAAGCACTTGAGTTAGAGATGGTAGCTCTGTTGACGTCGGCGCTATGACTGTGGCGGCCAACTTGTCTGTTTACACCCTGTCTCTCAATCACTGTCTGTTTCTGTTTCTTTGACCTTCTTATTGTCTCTTTTCTTTATGCTCACACGCAAGCAAGCGCGCACACACACACACACACACACACACACACACACACAAAGATCCACCACCTTTGAAACCTCCACCATTTCCTACATTCAACACAAAAAAGCATATACTTCACCTTTGGGCCACGGACGCTAGTTTAATAACACAGACATATTATAACAGAGACCCTCCAGAGGCAGCTGCTCTCCCGTCTAGACCCTCCGCTGTGAGCTGAATACAGATGGCAGCCGGCGGACCGCTCACCCCTTGGAGCTGCGGTCCTCCGAGTCCCTCTGCTCGCTGCTGTAGCGCAGCTCAGCCGGGGTCTTGAATGACAGGTCCTCCTTCCCCTTCAGCCAGTAGGTCTTCATGTAGCCTTTACCCTGCAAAGACGCAGCGGATGAGCCTTAAGAAGACCCGTTGGCGTGCTAGTGCATTTCCCTGCATGTTATGCATATGTAAACCATGCTGTCGTTTTGAAAATGTTCACACAAGTGTTTCTATTAGGGTGACCAGACGGCCACGTTTTACCGGGTAAAGTCCCCGTTTCAGGTAGCCTGGCCCTGGCTGCAGCTGTCTGAAAATGTCCCTGTTTAAAAAATTTATCGATTTTTTTAAATATATATTAATTCATTTTGAAATGGCAACGGTTCTAGCTTGCTAAACAATATTAATTATGAGGCATTTTGTAATTAGGCTTGTGTTTATCAAATCTGCTTTTTCCAATGTAGACCTCGCTACACAGATCAATTGACTTTGTACCTTAGCAGGCATGACTGATCGTAAACAATATGCTATCAATGCAATCTGGAACAATTCACTTTTCAAGTAGCCTACGTGGGTTTGTTTTTAGCTGGTTTTCCAAAGCAATAAACACATGAACACTTCAGTAGGCTACTCCATTTACCGTGAAATCGGTAAATGCAAATGTAAATATGTTCCCTTCTTTATTTCATAAATAGTTACATTAGATATTTAGTTGATATATGGAGCGCCAAACTATAAGTGTCCTTGTTTTTTATTTCAGAAATCCTGCAGCCTTATCTTCTATGCACTTGCAACTGTTTCTGTGAGTGACCTTCAATAGCATAGAGCGGTCATCAATGTTTCCTTCTTTCGGGGGAGACATTAAACCCGGGTCCTGACTCACTGTGCTCACTAAAGATCCCATGGTCCTTGATGTAAGAGTAGGGGTGCTAACCCCGGTGTCCTGGCCCAAGTCCCAACTGGTTGTGTGCTCCTGGGCCAACATGGCAACCAACCTATCCCCCTGGGTCTCTGATTGGACGGTTTCATGCCTCATCTCTCCGCTGTGACACCCATCACAGTGTGTGGTGAGCATCACCCAGGTGGGTGCTACACATTGGATGAGGTGTCATATCCCCCACGCTGTCTATGTGAAGAGCCTTGAGGGCCTGGATAATTATTACAACACACTTGTTGTAGAATAGTGTCTCTCTGTCTCGACGCTGGCTTTCCCTCAAGCTGCCGGCAGCTCAGTGGTTCGTTGACCTCATTTGAGATTAAGAAAGTCTTATTTTATCCAAGCGATATAAACACCATGGATTATTATTACTATCAACGATGTGGATACATTCAATATTCACTGTTCAACACGTTTGCTGAATAAATAACCGTGTTGAGGGGAAAGTACAAATTACTCTTTAAAAGTCAAAAGTTGCCCATCAGTCCGTCAGTGAGTTTCTTCAAACGTTTCTATCATAAGTCATTATTTTCATGTCATTGATCATCTAACACGCATCCTTTTTTCAGAAATCGCGTGAACTCAAATTGAATTTCAACGCTTCAAATGTTCTTATTAAGAGGCTGACAGGACTGCACATTAAACGCATCAATCATGACGTGTATTGATGCATGGGTGGGAGGGGGGGCTGAAAATGGGCTGAAAAAAATGATCTGAGATCTTTCTAGTGTAACCAGCCATCTTGATGTGAAAGAACATCTAGATGATGGATGTTTACCGAGGGGGTACTGCAGTCTCTTTAGACCGTCCTCCACACCGTGACTCTGTGCCTCTACCTTTACAAATATCTTGCCCCTCTCCTCGATGATGTAGGGCTCGTGTTCCAGGTGGTCTTTGGTGGTCTGGCTGATGTGGATCTGCATACCCTGTGTGGACACAGTCGGGTGGAGAAAAAAAATGGTTCAATATTGGTTTGGATAATTGTGTTGAAAGTGTTGTCAGTTTGGGTTTCAGTATGAGGAAGAATGAATCTCGGAAGGAGCTCGCCAGCTGTCTGCCATGGTCTGTTACGTTAAATGCTGACTCATATCATGATATTATTATTAGTTTCGATATAAAGCCTGCTGGTGTCAGCTCTACAGGAAGTTAACTTGGATGTATTATAATAACTAATAAAGAATGTTTTTTTGGGGCATATTTTGTTGTGAGTGAAATGACTGTGTAAGTCAACCTAAAAAATGTGTTTTTATTTAATGTTTAGCCGAAATCAACCACAGGAAGTGGTGTTGTATTAAACTGCAATCGTTTGTTCATCTCCAGAAATTGCTCAGGCTCATCAACCCCAAGAAATAAGAAGTCTATTATCCAGCTCATTGAGCCCGCCGGGAACCCGGTTTTGTTCCGATCTGATTGGCTCGTACTAGGTTCTCCTCGGGTTTGATTGAATGTGATTGGCTGATACTCACTACTCCATTGCTCTCCATCCTGGAGGCGGTGTTGACCGTGTCTCCGAACAGACAGTAGCGAGGCATCTTCAGCCCCACCACGCCGGCCACCACCATGCCCGTGTGGACCCCTGGGGGGATAACCATACGGAGGGCTGTTGGTTGAGCTCCCTTACCCTGACATTAACGCTGTCATCAGATTGAGGGTGTGATCTTCCCACAGAGCCCCCCCGCCCCCCCTCCGCTGATAAGAAATCCATACACTTGTGGTATTGGAAATATATATCATCCAAATGATATATATTTCCATGTTTCCCGACCTGTTTTGCCTCATGTAGGCCCTTGTTGGGAGGTATAACAAAGCTAATCTAAATCCTTACCTGTACCCCCCAGAAGATGCTCACACACCCTGGGATACAAACACCCCTGGGTTACACGACGTAGCCCCTGGTTCCTATAGCTACTCTCCACTGTCCAGTGGTTGCTGGTGTTGATTTTCTTATTGTCGTTCCTCCAATATTAACTGTATCCTTTGCTACATTCCAAGCCTAATTGTTAGTTGCTTTGGATACAAAAAGAGATCTGCCAAATGACTACATGTAACTACATATTGTGTTTTTATTGAAATTAAAATGATACCTCAACAAGGAAATACCAGTAACCTTAACAGACTCATATCCCCATATTTGTAACATCACAACTACGCTAGTGAGGAGTACATGGCTCGGAACACCAGGAAGAAGGAATGCTCAGGAAGTGGGACACAGCTTTGTCACACATGACAACGCTCCCGGACGTGTTCCGGTAAGGGTTTGTTCAACAAGTTTTTTGAGCGGAACTCGGCTGTATCCACTTTGTACTCTGTGCTCTAATTTGTTTATTTCAGGCCTTTATTGGTTGGAAAAGTATTCTTTAATTTAAAAAAGATAAGTCATGGCTGAGTCATCCACTATTAGCACTGCTTGACAGGCTTCAGTGAACATGAGACCTATTTCAACATGGAACTGTCTCACAGGAAAGAAAAAACAACCCGCCATCATTTCCATTTGTCAAGTGTCATGGTTAGTGAGGACACAATATATCTATATCTATTTTAGAACAGAGATTATTTAAAACACTGATAAAAAAATTGAATTACATCGTTGACCTTGGAATGGGGAAGGGCAAAAGACATTGATTGAACCTGAAGTGTTTGAGTAAGAAAGATAAAGAACGTTTATCTATACGTATATAGTATACTATATTTATATATAGTATACTCAAATCCCAGTTTAATAACGGGGCTGTCAGGACACCTTCCCTCCTTGGTTAAATCCTTGGCAGAGAGCAGAGGTTCGAGTCTGGTTAGAATCTCAATCGTCTCCTCAGCCCTCCTAAATCCCAGGGTAGCCCCACACCATACCAAGCATCGGACCGAACGGATCCTCCTCACACTGAGTCCCAGTGCCGCCTCCCTGTGAGCATGCATCACTGGGGTATGGAATAACTTTATGACTGACGGGTTACATTCGCACCAGCTCCAAATACCAACTGTACTTAGAGCTGCTGGCCTTCTTCCTTCTAGCTCAACCGCTATAGCGTGGCATTATCACTGCAGAGGTTAGATAGATATAAATGCCATTTGGCTGATTTTATATACATGCCATTTTGAGGACGATTATATTCAAAGCGTCTACAATATTGTGAGTGCATGCCTTTTATTCTGCTCTACTCTGTATTCGAGCTAGACAGGATTTGTTGCGGTAGATTCCCAAGGGGGTCACCCATGGTAAGAAATGTATTCACTCACAGAAATGAAAAACACTTGAGATAAAAGCTTCTCCACAATGGCAAATCCAAATATATATATATATATATATATATATATATATAGACAAACTTAGCTACCTCTAGCAAACTGGCTGCAATTCTCCCTCATCTCATATCATATGTGATAGTTTTGTTTTCCCATAAACTTTCCACGTTTCAACAAAAGCCACGTTTGATGAAACATTCCTGCCTAGCGGCCCCAAGCGTGGCATTTGGCCCCTCACCGACTCGAATCTGTATGTTGTCCCCCGTGGAGGGATCCTTGAGGTGGTCGATGGAGCTCAGCATGTCCAGGGCCATGTCGCAGATGTGGTGGGCGTGGAAGGTGGTCTTGTTGGGCACCCCCGCCACCACCATGTAGGCATCGCGGATGGTCTCCACCTGCCCCGCACCACCAACACCGCCATGGGTTATTCTTTGTGTCAAGGTTACATTGGATTAAGACATGGGAGGCAACAAGCACAAGAGAGCAAACAGTTACCGTCTCATCCTGCTTCTCAGGCTTCACATTGTACAACACTACTCTTCATCTCTTAGACTTGTAAAGGGCAACACTAGGGTCAAAAGGTGCCTGATCAGCTGCCTGCTATATTGGTAGCTCAAAGCAACGTAGAAAAGAGTGGAGAGAGCAAGATTTTGAGACTGAACAACCAAAAAAACCATCCTTCCTATGTTATATGTCAAAAAACTAAATCGGCTCTACAGAGACTGGCACAATCAACTTGAAACTGATATTCTCACAGAGCTCTTTCACCTGATAGCTAACGGGTGGCTGTGCCATTTCTAACAAATTACACTGGATTAATAGCTCTTGAATCTTACCTTACAGCACCTTTAAAGGTGCATCACAAATGTACTCTACGAGATCATAAAGCCACCCGTCAGCTAGATCATAAAGTAAAATGACCATGATACGTCATGATATAAGGAAACATACTTTAAAAAAAACAACGTTGTTTTTCCTTTGGCCTGTGTGTTATTATTCACTATTCTCTGAGTTACCTGGGCGGCCAAATATGAAACCAACAGCCACACAAACACAGCGTGCTGCAGCCATGGAAGCAAGAAAACAAACTGGATCAACTTAGTTTGTACTGGTCTAGTAACCTAGTAACCCTTCAAAAGAGATCCATGACCAGAGCCGTGCTTAAACATGAGTACGTCTTGGTGTTGAAAGATGGACACATCGGAGAGGCCAGAAGGATCTCCAGACGGATGCCACTTGAGCTGGTTTATCATTTGCAAACAACAAATGCATTGCAAACATATAAATAAGCTGATACATTTACAGTGTAGGGCTCGTCGTCGATTGTCAACAATAGAATCATTTTAATTGTTTCAAAATATTATGTTGTTCTCGGCTGCTCTCATGTTCTTTCAGTGTTCTCAACCTGGCAACCCGCTTGAACTTTGGTCTGTGGAGGAGGTGGCGGGCAGAGACAGCGCTCTCCAATATTGTGACTTTGGACCGCAGTATCCGCTCAGTGTCAATGTTACATATTGTACCTTTCAGTAAAATGATATGAAAGAGTAGGTGAGAAGATAAAGAAAGATATCAGGACGGCGGGATAGTCTGTTCATCTGACACATGAAAAGAGTCATTCTTGTGCTGTGTTTTGACGCATAACACCAGGATTTCACTGAACATTGCAGAATCAGGGACTGTTAACTTGAATATGAAGCATTTCCCATTTGCCAAAATCTGTTCCATTGCATATCCTATCTTCTTCCAACACCACAGTGGTAGAAGATTCCATTACTGGGAAGATTAAACACCCAGGCGCTTCCAAGTCACTTATCTTACTTATTTGACTGTAGCAGAAACCCCTCTGTGTTGGCAACTACTCCAGAGTATTCATTACCTGTCCTGATTCACAATACGAAGAGACGGCTTCACGGTAGTGATGGGCTGCCAGCCTCTCCTCTCTAATTCCCTCTATTGTAACCCTGTGTTTCTATATAAGTTCACACGTTGCCTCTGAGAGATGACTGTCACATTTGACACTCATTACAATGCAATGATCAGGGCTCACCAAAAGTTCACGCATATTTCATAGATTTCCCAAGTCGCTTGTGTATTGTATTTCCCCCGAGGTGCGTTCAAAATTCAATCTAATTTAATCTAATTTATGTGAAAGATTTCCCCTCCCTCTCCACGCCGTCCCTGGAGGTGGGTGCACACAGGGCCTCTGTTTTAAAACAATTTGTCTTTTTTAAACTAAATAAAGAAGGCAAAGAGGAGAAAAGCGCGGGGAAGGCATACATAATACATGAAACAAGTTCTCTCAGCGGAACACAACGGTGAGTGCAGCTATACTCTGCATTGTTTTAACTCAATGGTTCGCCCTCAAAGGAACCAATTCTCTCTTCTTGCAGTTGCAGACTTCAGGAGCTCCTCTACTTTAATCTCACCACAGCCAGACAGATAGGCAGGCAGATAGGTGGGCAGGCAGACAGACACATAGACAGACAGAAAGACAGCAGGCAAGCAGGCAGGTGGCAAGGCAGGAAGACGAGCAGATGGATAGATAGATGGATTGGTCTGTCGGTAGATGGAGAGATAGACTGATTAGACGATAGCAAGAAAGAAAGAGAGAGAGAGAGGGAGAGGGAGAGGGAGAGAGAGAGAGATAGATAGGACCGGTGGGAAGCTAGATAGATAGAGACAGACAGACAGACGGAAGCTGACCTTGTACACGTTGTGCTTCTCGCTGAGCGTGTCGAACACGATGTAGATTTCGTTCAGCATGTCCACCACCTGCATCGGCGTGATATGGATGCAGATCTCATTGAACTTCACCACATCGCTGAACAGGATGGTGACGTCTGGGAACACCTGGAACACAGGACAGACGGACACGGGAATGTATCACAACGGCAATCTGAATAGTGTATGATGTAACTCTGTGTGTCGTATTTTACATTTAAATGACATTCCGCAAATACGTTCGTAGGACACATATAAACATAAATGTTGAGGGCCGTGGCCGTGTAGACTACACAAATCCATGCAAAGGCAACACTTCATGTTGTGTTCTGCTTTTACCTGAGGAATATCAGAACATCCATACATTAACCTTTACTGCGCGAGTCAGCGTAACATACAGCTGCCCCCACACCCTCTTGTCTGCTGAATGGCTCTATGTGTGCTTTGGAGGGAAGGCTTTCCATCAGTCCTATGGCCTCTTGTCTGGCTGTACCTGGCAGGTCTCCAGCGCCGTGATGCCCTTCCTCAGTCGGTCGGCCACGGCTTTGGGGATCATAGCGTACAGTAAGGAGTCGCCCCTCTTCTTCTCCTCGTCCAGCTTCTTGATGATCTCTTGCAGCTGGGCGTACTTCTGTTGCTCCTGGAGTGGGAGACGAGCGGGGGAAACGCATTAGGGCCGCCGGGCGCCACAAAATACGTCCACGTGGAATCTAATCCGTGCTTGTTAGTGCGTTAATATCCCGTGCACACTAGGTGAACAGAAGGATACCTGTGTTTGTGAAGTTAAGGGCTCATGTTTAGAGGCAACTTTTATTTAATTTAACTTTAACTTCCATGTGTAACAACCCCGTTTTCATATTGCATACACTGTGTTACCTGCCTTGGTTATGTGTGGTCTCTGGTGGCGCCCACACAACAGCATAGATCATATTTAATACATTATACAGAAAATATGAAATGCAAAATGGCCTCTTAGTGCCTTGAACTGTTGAACAGCCACTCGGGAAACACAGAATGTTTTTTTTTTTCCCAGCAGGGGGTAGGTATCTTCCCAGAATCTAGGCCACTTAGCTCCGGCTTTTATCAAAAGTGACTTGCAGTGAATTCAAATACAGGTTATAAATGAGCAGGTATGGGTTAGGGCAGCTTGCTCAAGAATGCCCACAGGTTAGGCTGTGGCCATAGGGGATCGAACCCAGAACTTTTTGCCTCTTGACAGGAGAGGTGAATAACAGAGACGAGCATGGTGGTGGGTGGGGGTTTGTGGTGTAGCTCCACCTGATCCAGGGCCAGCTGTAGCTCGGCTGACTGCTGGGTGCCGGCCAGGATCAGCTCCCTGCTGGAGTCGTGGAGGTTCAGGTCGTTGACGTACACCCCCATCTTGATCATGTCCTCCACCGTCTCGATACTAGAGGAAGAACCCCGGCCAGGAGACAGGCATTGTAGCGGGGCCAGGAGGGATCCGTGTTCACGAACATGTAAAAAGGAACGCCGCTAGATCATTTCTTGAAATGTCACGTTGACTCCTGTAATTCCCAGACGGTGGAGGCGAGGTGTGGATTCAAAAAGGTAATAGCAGGGTTTGACAAAAGAGGCGCAGACTCTGCAAACTGACTGACAGCATGAAAATGAAATAAACTGTAAAAAAAAAAAAGACAAAATCTACCAACAGCGCTGTGGAAACCACAGATTCTGTATCAGTGCTGCTTATGCCCTAGTTCTGGGATGTGATGTGTGACGGGACCCTGAGCCCTGACCCTGACAGGGTCCAGGGAGGGGAGGCGTGGTGGTGACCTTACATGGGCGTTCCCAGGAAGATGAGGGAGTCCCACTGGGGGACGTACTTCATCTGGCCCTTCAGGTGGAGGGGCTTCTTCGGGGGCTCGCGCAGGTCCTCGAAGATGGTCTCGCTGCACTTCCCTGAGGGGCGGAAAGAGGGAGGGAGGGGGAGAGAGAGCGAGAGAGAGAGAGAGAGAGATAGAGAACCACAGGGATGAGGTATATCAGCCCTGAACAATCCATGACCTGAGGATTGAACTTCAGAAATATGACTTCATCCTCATCAGTATTCTGTAGGATGAGCCAATGAGATTTGTTTCCCCACAAAATGTTGGTTGAAGGTATGGAGAGAGTGAGAGAGAGAGAGTTATTTCCAATCAGAGCACTATGTGACGTGTTGAGAATGGACCCAGGACAGCTCTTTGTCACTGTCACTCGTCTTGTACTTTCTGTACATACAAAGTTTTTGTCGCACACCTGAGTGGGAAGAGAAGTGTGAAGACTAGATCGAACACTGCCTGAATGCTAACAGTATTTCATCTAAGCCCAAAGCCCAAATCCCCGAAACACCTCAATTTCCCCCCTCACACCATACCTGTCTATCTGCCAAAGACAGAGCAGAAGTTTGACTGAGCAATAAACGGATGCTGACCAGTGACTGTCTGGAAGGCAAGCAGTTCGATGTCCTCTCCCCCGGGGTTGGCAGAGCTGTTGTACTGGGTCAGAGCACTGCTGTACTCCTGGTCGCTCCCCTTCATCTCCTCCACTGACATGGTGTCTGGTAGAGGGGAGGAGGAACACACCCATGTGATGGGGAGGGGTGGGGTGTGGACGGATGGATGGATGGATGGATGGGTGGGTGGGTGGGTGATGGGTAGGTGATGGATGGATGGATGGGTGGTGGATGGGTGGGTGGATGGATGGGTGGTAGATGTGTGTTGGATGGATGGGTGATGGGTGGGTGGTGGATGGGTGGTAGTCAGATGTGTGTTGGATGGATGGGTGATGGGTGGGTGGATGGATGAGAGGTGGATGGATGGAATGAAAGGTTGATGGATGGTGGTCATTCAGGAAGTAAATGTTTCTTGTGGTGCATTTCAGACTCAAATAACCTAGATGATATTGAGTGGAATGTCTGGATCTATAACCATAAACACTTAAACAGGGTGCTCTTTTAGGACTGTTAATAGTGACTCCTTATTTCAGATTCTAAAGAACAAATTCAAGGCATAATGCTTTTGTTTTATGGTCACCTCGCTCCTCCTCTCTCTTGGCCTTTTCATTCTCCTCCTTCTCCTCTGGCTCCTCCTTGCTGAGCTTGGGGATGTTGACCTTCTGCTTGCTCTCCACCACCGCCTTGGACATGAGCTCAAACACGTTGTTCAGATGGAAGTAGATCTGGGGGGAACAGACCACCGTGTTCCTATCATGATGATCAAACACCACCAGCAGCCATGTTTGTGAGTCTCATGCATAAAACCACTAGCATGTGGTTCCTCTGGCGGCCTTCAGGTGGAGTCTGGTAATACTATGGTTAGGTTCTCAGTGGCTAGTTAATCTCAATAAAATGTATTTTGTGTGGTCCTGGTTGACACTTTTCTTTCCTTTAACCACTATTACGGATTGCATGTTTTGAGTTTTGGTCATTCAAGTCAGTTTTGGTCATTCAAGTCCCACCCTAAATGTGCAAAATATGGATTGTTTCTGCTGCCGTCTCAAAAATCTCAGAAAATGGCGATGCTACTTAGAAGAAAAATCTACACCCATAACCGTAATGTGTAAACTAATGGATGATTATATTTTTTACAGTCTCTGGCACATAGACAGTACACAAACTGTAAATATTGTCTTAAGGTATAAGAAGATAAGTAAGTATTAAGTAAGAGTAAGATTAGATTACAGGAAATTAGGTAATTCATGAGTCAATAGGTAAGCATGCAGACATAGTATTAGGGCTAGTCTGACGACCCTTATCCGGCCATAGTCAGTGAGTCAATATGGTCAGTCAGTCAGCCCCCTGCCAGCCAGTATCTCATTCTGCATTCTCATTCTCATTCTGTCAGTCAGTAAGTCAGTTAGTAAGTCAGACGGTAAATGCAGGTAAGTCAGCCTGCCAGTCTATCATTCTGTCAGTCAGCAAGCCAGTTAGTAAGCCAGTCAGTAAGATCAGGTGAGTGTATCGACCAGCCATCAGACGGAGAGGTCCCAGCCCCCTCCCACCAGGACTCACGTTGTCCCAGCTGAACTCCAGCATGGGCCGGACCAGGGTGAACTCCTCGTTGACCTTCTTGCCCTGGAGGTCGGAGAAGACCTCCTTGAGGCCGTCCCCGATGCGGTACATGGTCATGTCGCGGCGGAAGATGACGCTGAAAGGGAACATGTCAAAGAAGATGCCGCGCTTCATGGGCAGCTTCTCGTAGCCCGGCGCCGTCTTCTGCTGGGGCATGCGGTGCTTGAAGGCGGCGTTGTCGAAGTTCATCTTGTACACCTGGACGGAAACCAAAGAACATGGGCTGCCATGGTTCTCTTTGTTTGGGTTCAAGCTCATGTTTATAGACCTGGCCCTTTTGTTTGATTCTCTCGTTTCTGGCGGTGTTCATAAAAATGTTGATTCCAACAAGACACAATTCATAAAATACCTATTATATATTATACATATTTTTTCTTCTTCAAAGTCACTACGTGAGTTGTTTGTTTGTTAGTGGGCGTTATATATAGCCATGATATCTTTTGAAATATCAAAGCAATTCACTTTTACTTGTGGGTTTTCTCATTTTATATTCATTCTTCAGAGACAATGACATTTTTGTTGTTGACATTTTTCGTATTGACATTTCTCTTGTAGGCTAAAATAAAGTGTGTTGTTGTTTGGAGAGAAATAATTGCATTATTATTGAAGAGCATTTGAGGAGACCCATTAAAAACTGATACAATTATTCTCCTCGTCTCTTAATGGCACTTAATGACAGAGATGTCTGGTTTCATACCACCGCCGGAATCAAACCAGCAACTTTCTCCATGTACCGTCTCTATGGCGACTACGGCTGACATCTAATCGCGGGGGGGGCAGAGGTTGAATACATTGCTGCTGAGAGTGCTGGCAATGACAGCCGACAACATGGCGGCGGTCTTACAGCTGAGCGCCCGGCCCATGGATTATGCTTCCATCTCCACCTCGCTCAGCTGCGCACTGCGTCCCAGACCCACAGCCCCATCCTAACAAACACTTATCTCTGTGCAATAAACACTTGGCGCTCCGAGTCTAAACAAACGCTCGGCCGGGGAGGCGGTCTGGATATTACAGCCTTGATGGAGACGTAAACTGGGTCAAGGAGACGGCTCAGCTGAGAGCCCGGCTGCGAGCTGCCTGGACCTCTTGACCTACGGGACACACGCTCCATACGCACGTACCACGTATGTCATCTTCTCCGTCTCCTCCTTGGAAAGGATCTCTACCTCGATGTCTGTGTTGTAGAACTGCCGGCCCACCTGAGAGAGCTGGCCTGTAGGGGCAGGGGTGGGCGGGGGGGGGGCACATCAGTAATTAACTGGTGAAGGATAGCATAGGGTCTCTAGTGAAGGATTATGGGTGATGTAGTTAATG
>NW_028178936.1:0-16043 GCF_964030765.1 Micromesistius poutassou | reverse complement strand
AGAAACCGCTGCAATAACATATCGGACAATATCTCACTCACGCTCCTGAGTGAGTGAGCTTGTTTCAATAAGTAAGAATCAGAGAGGCCGTCCTCTTGAGATATGTGTGGATAATGAACAAGGCCGTGAAGCCGATGCAGACCAGTGCAGTCGTCTGTCGACTTTTCTCCAACTTCAATCTTGGCAGTGAACAGGGGGGGTGGCGGGAAATGCCACAGCATACATACACACATGCCCCCCCCCCCCAACCCACTCTTTGTGTGTGTGTGTGTGTGTGTGTGTGTGTGTGTGTGTGTGTGTGTGTGTGTGTGTGTGTGTGTGTGTGTGTGTGTGTGTGTGTGTGTGTGTGTGTGGGACGCGACCCATCTCACCGAGGGCTGCTGCTGTGTTGTGCTCTGGGCAGCCGGCTCGGAGCTCTGAGTGGCTCCGGGGACTTGTTTGTTTGGAAGGCGGCCCGGGTCGATGGCGGCACACCCCCCCCCCCCCCCCCCCCTTCCCCACCCCCCCCACCCCCCACCAACCACCAGCAACGCTGTAATTACACTGGAAAATAAAATGGTAGCGCTTGCAAGCACAGGGAAAGAACAAACATCAATAAGTCGGATCGGAACCGGAGAACCCCCCAAACCCCTCACATCCGTGTATGGATGTCACCCCCATCCCCCCCACACCCCCCTCCACCCCCATCTGTCTCTCTCTCTCTCTCTCTCTCTCTCTCTCTATTTCTCTTTTTGTCTCTCTCTCTCTCTCTCTCTGTCTCTGTTTCTCTCTCTCTCTCTCTCTCTCTCTCTCTCTCTCTGTCTCTGTCTCTCTCTCTTCCCCCCCCCCCCTGTTCGTTCATCTTGTCATTTCCCCCCCTCCTCAACCATTAGCCCTCCTGAGAGTGAGTGAGACGCCCCTGGATTGATCGGCTGTGTGTTGTTCAGCTGGAATCTAAAGTCGTCTGTGAATCAATGAGCTGCCTTGTCTGTGTTCGGCTAATTGCTGCTGCTTCCGCCGGGGACGGTGAGAGGAGGTGTGTTTGTGTGTGTTATTTATAATGCGTGTGTTTGTGTTGCTATAACATGCTATGTGTGCGTGCATCTGTGTGTGTGTGTGTGTGTGTGTGTGTGTGTGTGCATGTTTATGTTTTTGTTGTGCGGAAAATGTGCATTACTCGTAAACATGTATCTGTGTTTGTGTTTGTGTGTGTGTGTTTGTTTGTGGGGGCCCATGTGTATTCATATAGGAAGCAGTAAGCGGGGGGGGGTTGTGTGTGTGTGTGTGTGTGTGTGTGGGTGTGTGTGTGGTCTTTTTCAGGGTCATATCCCAGTGCTGAGAGGGACTAATGGGAAGGGTTTAGTTCTACATGTCCTCACTCCACTGGGCCACCACTGAGAAAAACAAACAACACAACACAACTCAACACACTTTGCATAAGTTTGAGCATTTGCATTGTGGTTGGACATCTTTTTATATTCAAAACAATGTAATTGAAGGTTTGATATGAATGACAATAATATGGTATGTGTGTGTGTGTGTGTGTGTGTGTGTGTGTGTGTGTGTGTGTGTGTGTGTGTGTTTATGCGGGTGTGTGAATATGAATGCCTGACTACGTGCGTGCGTGCGCACACACGCCTTTTCTGTGTGAGCCTGCACAAGAGAGGCCCTTAAGCTGAAGGGCCCTCCAAAGATTTTTCTCCAAAGAGTTTAATTCTGTGGAGGGATGCAGACTCCTTTTGCATTCCATCTCTCACACACACACACACACACACACACACACACACACACACACACACACACACACACACACACACACACACACACACACACACACCCTCACAGACACACAGACACACGGATACCTCCTTGAATGGCTGCTTGATTGGCCCTACATGGCCTCTTAGAGCAGCGATTAGCCTCTGGTCTGCGTTTGGATGGGTGAAGGCCGAACAGTTGAGGGGGCAGCGGCCCATTCTCCTCCTCCTCCCAGCCCTCCTCCTCCGGTCCCCCTCATGTCTTTCATGGCTGGTGAGAGCGGTTGTTCAAGAGAAGGGTGGACCTTTCTGTCCCACTCTGTATGTCTCCCCCCCTCTCTCTCTCTCTGTTTCTCTCTCGCTCTCTCTGTCTGTCTCGCCCTGAGCCTCTTGCACTCTTTATGTCTCTCTATCTCCCTCTTTTTTTCTGTCTCTATCCAAATCTCTCTCTCCACCTCTCTCTACAATGTACTTTTTCTCTCACTTTCTCTGTCTTTCTCACTCTGAGCCTCTTGCACGTGCACTCTCTTCAAGTCTTTCTTTCACTCTACAGCTCTGCTGTTTGTGTTCCTTCTCCTGCTCTGTCTCTCTCCACCTCTCTCTATCTCCCTCTCTCTCTCCACCTCTCTATCTATCTATCTATCTATCTATCTATCTCTCTCTCTCTCTCTCTCTCTCTCTCTCTCTCTCTCTCTCTCTCTCTCTCTCTCTCTACACCTCCCTCTCTCTACACCTCTCCCTCTCTCTCTCTCCCTCTCTCTCTCTCTCTCTCTCTCTCTCTCTACACCTCCCTCTCTCTCCACCTCTCCCTCACTCTCTCTCTCTCTCTCTCTCTCTCTCTACACCTCCCTCTCTCTCCACCTCTCCCTCACTCTCTCTCTCTCTCTCTCTGTCTGCTCCTCCTGCTGACATGTCGTCTGCCCCTCTTCCTGGGCGGCAGAGCCGTGCTAATTGTAGCTGATGAAGCCCTATGGAGGGCACGGCGGGGGTGTGGGGGACGGGTGGGGTGCCGGCGCCCAGGGGGTAGCGAGAATCTAGGGCAAACCCTAAGACGCACACAAGTATCATTTGCACTGGTGCCCCAGAGGCAAAGCAGCGCCCAAATCCTCAGTTATGTGAGGAACGCTGTCTTTTGTTCTGGAATAAACCGCTATGGATGTAAACCTTATGATAGGATGAGATGCTACTCTGATGATCCCAGTATGTATGGTGCTGTGGGCGCCACAGCACCATACAAAACAGAAGTAGAAGAGTAGTAGAGAAAACAGTACCAATACTTAAAATACTGAAAATATGTCTACATACACCATTTGAGTACATTCAATTAACAATATACGTTACGGAAAGATATTTTTTCGATAAGATATTTAATCTCAAAGACAAATTTCAAAATTCACATAAACTCCATCAAATGTTAAAGTTAAACTAAACCAAAAGCTGCCGAACATCTTATGCGATCCAGATCCGTAATCTTTTTTCCCCTTCTTGTGTGGCGTCCCATAGGAATAGAGGCGCTACAAGTATTATTATTATTATTTTAATGAGTTTGGCAGCCATCCGTGGCGCTCGCCAAACCGCTCCTGCTTGCTATTCATGAGCTCTCCGCAACCCTGGCTGTGTATCGCTTCTTAAGATAGCTTTCTTACACTGGGGCTGTCTTCTGGATTGTAAGAGAAACAAGTGCGATTAATGAATCCAAACCCATATGTTCCCTCACACACACACACACACGCACACACACATGCACACGCACACACGCACGCGCGCACACACAGGTGAAACAAGACCTTGCAGTCTGTGTTTGAACTGAAGCTGTTTGGCAGACATTGGGCTCGGCCTTCAGTGAGCCGGCGTATTAAACAGAGAAACAAAAGGCACAGGGTCTTTGTTCTCCAGGTAGCTCGCCACTCCGGACGCGACACGGAGCTCCCCCCCGTCCCCCCCCGTCCCCCCGTCCCCCCCCCCACCGAGCCCTGACCTTGTCCTTGTACCGCCGTCCCCTTAAGCCGCTACGGGGGCACACTGTCGCCCCCGACACAGATGTCTACACAAACACTGTCTGCCTGGGCCGAGGTGAAGGAATAACATGAAACGAATAGATTTATGTATTCATCAAATTCATTTATGGATGTATTTATTTAGTTCCCTTTTTCGTCGCTGCCTCGTCGGGAGAGGACGGGTGAATTAGGGGTTGAAAGCCTAGGTGTTGAGTGCTTTTACCGTGCGCCAATATCGCTCGGTGCAAATGCAAATTCATGTTTCCGCTGGTTTCCATTGTGTGTGTCGAGTGTGTGTGTGTGTGTTGCGTTGGCTGCATTGACTAAAGTTCCAAAGTGCTATAAGAAGCTACGTTCCTTACCCGCGAAACGAATGCATCATAAGGACTCCTGCGCATTTGCATGCATGCATATCAACGCGGACAGAACAACATTCGTATCATTCCAAATGTTTTTTTTCTTGGTTTCCTTTTTTTAATAGTTCCATCCGATTCCATCTGCGAATGTGCTAGAATGTTCTCCTGGCGCAGGGGGGCTGGGCGCGGCAGATGGCGTTGTCACCTGGACAGCGTGTCTCCTGATAGAGAGCCACCTGTGCCTTTTTCTTAAAGTCGCCCTGGCGCTCGCCAGGAGCTACTCCCGACAACGTGTTCCAGCGCCGGCTCACACTCTGCGGCCTGTGTGTCCTTGACTCCTTGTTGGGAATAAAACATTTAAAAAGTATCGCGCAGCCGGGAAACACACCAACACTGACGCACGCACGCGCACACACAAATTAATTTGCACCAATGCACTGCATCGGTGGAAACATCAAGACTTTACTCATAAAGTCGTGCAATGAATGCATGTTTCACACAAAGAGAGTCACAAACCCAAAAAACTGATGCAGGGTGGAAGGGGGGCCTACCTACCTACCAACCCACCCATTGCACCTTTGTATCCAGACGGGCTCATACCCCTGGAAAGACTCTTTGGATCCTTGGGTAGAACCACTGAAACCCGGACGCCAATAGCAGAGGGAGATCAGAGGGGAACAGCGTCAGATCATCTGCAAACAGTGTGAACCGGCAGGGGCTTGTTTTACTCACATCTCTGTGGACAAGGGGGGGGGGTAGTGGAATGGCATCAGAGGACATAACAAATTACAGGGTAATAGTTTCCCTCATTAATCCGATATGGGAGATCTTCTCCCTTGTGATAGATACCTAGCGCTGCTTGGTTTGAAATGCCAGGCACTTTATAGGCTTGCAAGGTATTAAAACAAAACATGAAGAATGGCCATGAGACCCTACAATTTTCTTCTTTCTCGTTGGTATTTCTTCTCTGTGGCAGAAAGTAGGTGTATGGTCTCTGTTGGACCATGGCGTGCAGTGGAATCGAGTATTGAAACATGGACTGATGGAGATATACAACACTGTCTACTGTGGGCTGCAGTTTTCTCTTTTTGACAACTCAAATCAATAACATTCACGTCAGGTTTAGCCTCTGCTGGGGTTCTGTGCGTGTCTGCGTGTGTATGTGTACTGCAACGTGTAAACCGTCCATGTAGGTGTGTGTACACACACACTCGTGTGTGTGTGCATACCCACATATGTGTGTGAACGTGCGTGTGTGCATGCATGTATATGAATCCAGCATAACTCTCCAGTTAAGTCTGTGCAGTCTTTTTTTTTTTTTGAAAGCCGAAGCGATGGCATTATTCAGTATTATGAGCTCCCACTACTCAGCCTGCTCGTGGCTCCGGCCCACTGAAGAGGCCTCTCTCAGGACGTCCATCCTCCTCCAACCTCCATTATCTCTCTGGAGATGGTCTCGCATGGACGGGCCCCGCTGGCCTCTGGAGGACCGGGGGGCTGTATGGGGGGGCTGGGTCCCTAAAGCCTAAGAGCCTTGGTCGCCTTTTTTATTCCATCATAATCACCCCTCCCACACACACACACGCACACACACACACACACACACACACACACACACACACACACACACACACAAAAGCTGGAAATATAAGTAAAAAAAATAAAATAAATAAATTCTGCTTCATGGCTCTTTAGCATCAAAGATAATGGATCCCCTAGAGAGTGAAATAAAACATTGACTGCACTTTACTTTCTGGGCACAAGGACGATATAAATGAGGGCTAGAATGGGCTAAAAAAGTATACCATAGCCTAAACAGAGCAATATATTGAGCAAGAAGATTTGACAACAAATGAAAATCGATATGGTTTCCTTCAAAACAAAAAAACCATAAGACTTGTCAGAAAACTGTGTATTTTTCAGTGATTCACATAACAAATATGCTAATTTCAACATGTACTAAATGATGCATATGCTTCTCTCACGGCTGATGGTAGACTAGCTGATCAAAGACAAGTTGAAGTCTGATGGCAGACTAGCTGAAAAATGTGTTTAATTTTATTTTGCTTCAAATCTATTTTGTCCAATCATGTGTCTGGGGGTGGGGATCTGTAGACGTGTGCTACGTGGAATGGGTCCCTTATAGAAATACAGAAAAAAATCATCTTCTGAAACCTCCATCCTCCATCTTGACAAAACAGGAAACAGAGAAAAAGTTTTGGTTTTCACTGCGCAATCTCCCCCCAGAAGTTCAACTAAACTAGCATTGACAAACTTCTGGATCCAAGATTACTTACATGCACAAAGACACACACACATACACACACACAGACACATATTTACCAAAGACACAATTGGATCTGTTTAATCGACCAAAAAAAAGAAAAGTTCTCCAGAATCAGCCCTTCTTTTAATCATGCACGCACTGATGCGTGATAATTTCCCACACGGTAGCGTAGCAACATCTGTTAATGGCATGACGCATGGCGGTACATAAACCTGAATACGGGCGGCCTTGGACCAGGATGCCCTCATACCACCCACCTCTACAGTGTCTGTTCCCCGCAGCTCTCCAGGGAGTTTCATGGAGGTCCAAAGGACAACCCTTGAACAAGTACCAACAGCCCCCCCTACCCACGCAACCGCCTCTCCTACATGAAACTCCGCTCTGGGAGGAGAATGAAAAGAGGGGGGAGTGTGATTCAGACATAAATCCACTTGAGTCGACGTGACTTAACCTGACCCGACTCGACGGCTGGCTCGCGGATCTGTCAGTTTCTTCGCACTAATACGAGGAATGTTCGGCGGTGTCGTCCCGTCTCACTTGGTTTACACAACCCTTTTTTTTTTTTCTGCATGACATTTCTCGTGACATTTTTCATTCGTTGCAGTACGTTCGGTTTTCGTTAGCTCACCTGGTTGTCACCGCACGGGTGTCATCGCTCACAGCCCATCTGTTTGACTATTGATTTAATTCGTTTTTTGGTGGGTTTTAGCTGCAGTCCTGAAGTCCTGAGTGGAAGTTTTTTTAGGTTACACATAGAAAAACCGGGTGGGTGAAATCCAAGTTTGGATTTGGGCAGGGAAGCGGAGCGTTCTGTTCCCTGGACGCGTCGGGGAGGTGTGAGGCACTGGCAGATCCTGGAAGAGGGTGTCTGATGTGGACGGATGCCCAGAACGAGCACTGCAGAAAGAGAAAGGAACATTGCTCTTTTGTCTATCTCTCTCCTCCTTTCGTCGACTTTCAATTTATCTTTTTCACTTTGTACTTTTCTTTCTTTACTTTATCCTTAGATATCCTCCCTTATTATTCAACGCTGCCACGCCCCAGCTCTTTATCTCTTCTCTTCACACCTATCAACGTTACAATATCTCGTACAGCATTTGTTAGATTGTGGTTATTATCGCTATCAGGATAATTGCCACGCGGCCCAGACAAGACCTGTTTCTTTACTCCGTGAGACGTGCCAAGAGGAGTGGCAGGCTGGGTCTTCATTTAGGAATGTATGAGAAATCCTCCTGAACCGCCCGGGAATGTCTCCCCCTCACCCCCCTCCTAATTCAGTTTAAGATCAAAAAAGACGCTGCAGGATTTAAAAAAAGGAAAAGGGATCCTACTTGTTCTGACAGTACCTTTGAGGTAATTCCACTTTTATTTTCTTATGGATGATAAGCCCCAAGCCATGCGGTTCATCATGAGCGTTATCAAATAACACCAGTCCCCTGCTCATAGAGCTTACAACTGATCATGTCTTGAGCTGTTGTGAAGTTGAGAGGTAAATTATTAAAGAGGGGATGAAACCCTGCACTGATCCCATGATTCTTGCTGTCGATCAATCAAGTTGGGTTTCTGACAGTCCTGTAATGTTAACAATCTTCAATGTACTGCCCACGTTCCTGGGCTTAAACTTGTGGTCATGCTAAGACTTTGAAAAGTATGATATCTTAATTCACTTCATTCACACCCGGCTCTCTCCCAGCCTCAAGTTTGTTTCCTACCAAGGATGTGGAGCAGGGAATGAGAGAAGCGTTTTGCCAGTCTGTTTCATCCTCCTTTAATAATTAAGATGTGTGCGTGCCTGCTTCTACACACACCATCTGATCTAGCTGCTAGTTCTATAGACGACGAAGTTCATATTGAGAACTTCTTGGGTTTAGCCGTATCGGTTTAATATCCTTACCCAACCATACGTTCAAACCAAACAGCATCTTTAAGGAAATACCATCGCCACAAAAACCCCACTGGCACTTTGGTTAAGACCAAAATCCATTTGTCATTCTTTGTGATCAGCCATTCTCTTTGTTCACTGTTGTGTTCTATATTAAACACAGGCTCTTTGCCTTGCAGTGCAAAACATCCTTAATTTTGATTCTGGCAAACCACAGAGAATGTGGTACGCTTACAAATTATTGAATATTCACCAAACACTGTCGTTTTAGAGAGATTGGCTGTTTAGGGTTGTTTAGTCAAAAATGATTTAAAATATTACTTTTGCGGCTCACCAAATGCTTCGGGGGCATGCGTTGGATTGGAAGCCTTATCTTTCCACAAAGCTGTGTTCCCGAAACACTTTGAATCACACTTTCATCTCCCCCTCCCGCTCACTATGATCTCGAATCATTCCAAAACATACACGGCGGGACTGTGATATGTACGTAGATGAGTAGTCCAACAGGTACTAACTCATATTTAATGCTACAATGAACATCAGTATAGTGAGCTGTACACACAGTCACATGTGGTTAAAGCAGCTGCCAGCTCGTTTGGCTTTGAAACAAACCTTGCATGCACTTGCAGGAGTCTTTGGCAAGGCTATCCGAAAAACAAGAAGAAACCGCAGTTTTAAAACCACGTCTGTCACTGGGAATGTGACAATGAGTAATGTCAACACCGCTTGATTACAGATAAAGATATCTAATTTAAATGCAAATTACCAAAGGCCGTACCAAAAACATCACCTTACATGACATAAGGTAATTATTTTCTACAGATCTGCAGTTGGTTAAGCTCTTGTTACGACTCTGCCTGGGAACACTTGCATTCTTTCTCCAGCATTGGAGTCGGCAACGTATCGATTAACACTAAGCTGTTGGTTTCTCTGACTTCTCTCTCCTTTGGCTTCTCACTCCGCCCGGCATGAACCTCAGTCGCATCCTATCAAGGCTGCCGTCACACAATGCACTCCTGTTCTGCTTTTGACAGCCGGAACCGACCCTTAATAAGTGGTAATGTCAACCGGCGGTGTCCTTTCACTAGAGGCATTAAGGTCCAGCGCCTTCACGCTGAGGCTGCCCTCTGTGATAACCACAACCCCACAGCCTTATTGCTCTGCTGGATTATCTCCCGTCTCTCTCCCTTGCTCTTTCGCTCTCGCTCTTGTTCCTGCTCTTGCTCTCGCTAACGCTAATGCTAACTCTGTCGCTGCCTTGGATTCACTCCCAACACTCTCTCGGCCTTGCATAGGTCTTGCTGCCACTCTTTCTCTAAGTCCTATTTTAAACTATTTTAAAGTTAATCTATACCTAACAGTAGATGGTGATAAACATTGTTTTGGCAATCGGCCGAGGAGATGATTAGATGTAGATTATAGATCTCTCTGTTGTCAGGTAACACTTACAAAGCAGCCAACAGACAGAGCTCTTACCGTCGACCGACTATCAACGCCATTGAGTGCCTCTAACGTTCAAACAGCTGTAATGCATCGCATTTCTTCTAATCTCCTCTGCATCTTGTGTGTGCCCACGCACACAGACTCGAAGCTAGGTGGCGTTAATTAAACATCTGTGTGTATTTAGCATTCTTAATTTGATCAATGCATACTAATGCACTAAGTTCTCCACTGAGAGCCGCTAAAGTTTTCTTCAGTGCTCTCCGTATATACTATGCATCCAACGATCCATCCAATACAACGATCAGGGATCCCATTGTGTTGTGCTGCATGATTGTTACATTGCTATTGTTCCACTTACTTATTATAAAGCCGTTATAAGGGTTGAAATGTCTCCTCTGTATAGCGGTGAATGAAGCTGAGTGGTGAAAGCACGTTGGATCAATACCCAGCCTCTAAATAGAGCGGAACAATTTCTTTGTTGTACACAAGCACCACAGCCCACAAGTCGCTGCAGGAATGAACACAGTTCCAGAGCCAGCGTCCTCCACACATGACACCAGATCCAGCCGTAAAAAAAACAGCTCTGGGCTCCGTTTTCAAACGTTTTCTTCAGGAGGAGCTTGTGTGGTTATTGTTTGCGTGTATGTGTGTGATCTCTCGGTGGAAAAACAAATGCAGGAGACTCCGTTTGGTGGCCGACCCGTTCCCCAGAGCGCTTTCAGCTGTCCCCCTCTCGTTCGGTTTCCCCCTCGCGTCTCCTCTGTTGACGCCAGAGCTGACCTGAAAGGCAGCACTGGGCTGCTTGCCGACTCATCCCCCCCTACCCCCAGCCCCCCCGACGTCACAGAAGGGTTGACAGGTCCTCTGAGCTTGTTTCAACAGACCTCTTGGTTTAACAGCGGTGTACAGCTAAATGGCAGTCGGCCATCTTTTTATTCCAATACACGTCCAACGATGCAACAGTTTTCATCAGAGCTTGCTTTATTTTTTTGTTCTTTGCCTGGTGATCAGCTTTGCTCTGGTTCTTTTCTTTATGCTGAGGCGACCCCACCGCCCAGCCTCTGTGCACAGGGTTTATAGGATGCTGTGTGTTCAATGGGGTGCTTCTTGGTGCATTGGGTGAATGCTCTGGGCGACGTTCCAACTTGGCAGGCCATTGATCAGCGTGGTTGAATCAGCACTGGACTCTTCCAAAGGGATCTGTAATTCACAAGGAGTTTGGAGAGTGTCTGAGCCCGCCAGCTACATCCATCAGTGTGCTCACTTGTGTGCCTGAGCGACAGGTTCCCTCCCCATTAATTGACCTATTAAGCCATTATCTTTGATAAACTAACACCTCAGCATGCATCCAAACATAGCACAGCTGTCGCTGGATTAGTACCAATATTTGAACAATATACCATATTACAATAATGACACTAACGCATCTGATGGACACGTTGACTTTAAATAATCCAGCCTCTGTTTTTCTTTGCGTAGCTTGCCACGAATCATTCAAATATATTTGCAGGGGCGTGAACGGTATTTTTCTCATGAGCTCGCGCTTCCACGTGCACGCAGATTGTGTGTACTATCAGCAACGTATCTTGGCCGGGGCTGCTGCCGTCACCGCTGCAGCGTGAAATACCTTCCGACAGTGTGGGCTGGGGGTTTTTCTTTGGGCCCTGCTCCAGCTCGTTTGATGTCGTCGCCGTTACAGAACCTGAACATGCTGATGGGGGCCTCCAGCTCATCGCTGGGCCGCGGCTCTTTACCGCGTCGCATCTCGCTTGTCCACGCTGCTTCTCTGCCAAATATATTCCGTTTGGAAACGTAGTTCTGTCATAGACAGACAGGAGACACCCCCCCCCCCCCCAGACAGCCACTGTATGCTGTCAGAGGAGCTTAGGGCTAGGTCTAACACAGGTGGTCATTAGCGATGACCTTGGCACCAATGTGTACACCCATAAGAATATTTTACAGTTCATTTTGGTATTTGGTATCCATCGGGGTAAGCAGAGGTGCAACGCGGCCGTATGGGTAAATGTGTCAGTTTAACATTTACATACAAGACAATGTGCTTTAACATGTTTAAATGTTAGATAACGTATATAACATATAGCCGCACCGTCAACAATGCAACCTCCATCCATACAAATACACAGAAGCCGACAAACACACACACACACACACCACCGACACATATGTGAATACTGATGTATATGATTCGCTTAGTTCCGTACGCACAAACACGAACACGCAATCCCAATCACACTTGGTTGCCCCCGCCAACCCACACGCCTGGCCATCCATCACGTGTCAGCACGAAGCTGTTGTAACACGGTGATGGAGGGATGGATAGAGGAGGGTGGGGTAGCTGGATAGATGTAAATGTGTGTGTGTGTGTGTGCGTGTGTGCGTGTGTGCGTGCGTGCGTGCGTGCGTGCGTGCGTGCGTGCGTGCGTGCGTGCGTGCGTGCGTGCGTGCGTGTGTGTTAACGCATCCTGTGTTATTAGTGCATGGGGGGTTGTTGAACCCGGCCTCACGCTTGTTTCCTCTGACCGCGAGGTTAACGGCCGGCCACTGTGTGCCGCCAGGGGTTTCAGGCGTGCCAACGACCCCTTTATTTATAGCCAGGGTCAACCCAACACGCTCAGAGAACACAGACGACCCACCAACCGCATGTTGAGAATCACAGCAGCGAATTCAAGAAAGAAAACACTTATTATGTCATTTCAGGTACATACGGTCCTTTGGTCATTTTGTCCATTTTCACCGTTGTTTTTTTGCACCATGCCTGGATTGAAATCAACCATGGTAATTACTATAGGTCCCCTCGAGATAAGCAAGCGTCTCGTGGTGTGAGGCGTGAAGGTCGCCGCCACCACCACCACCGCCACCACCACCACGGTGAGCTCCTCCCTCAGTGCCAAGTTCAGTGGCAGTTCCTCACTGACCAGCCCCGGTCTCCCACTCTCCACCCCATCCCCCCCAGCCACGGGTGTCTGCCCTTGCAGAGTGAGGGAGACCCCCGCGTATGATAGGCGGCGTGCTTGGTTGCACTTAACCCTCCCCAGCAGCTTCTGCCAGGTGGACCATATGTCTGGGCACCCACTGTCAAACACAGGGGTCAACGGTTTGCGGGGGGGCGGGGGGGGGGGGGATGTGGACCAGTAGTGCTCCACGGATAATGGTACATTTAGATAGTGGTTTAATACTTTGGAGTTTCCAAAAGGTGGAAATACTGCAGGGTGTATGGAAGTTGCAGCGTACATTGTCGGTTCTATCCTGTGTGTGAAGGCTGTTAAATACTGATAAGTGATCAGTTGAATATGAGGATTAATATTAGTACCGAAACATTGTAATTGTGAGTACTTGTGCCCGCTTTGTCAGCCAAGTACTATTGTGGCTTTGTCGCTGCTTTTGGAACCATGTACCACCGTTAGTGACTGGTGTGATTACTACACATGCTTTTGTGACTGTTGTTTTTCCATCACGCACCAATCAATTACATCAGTGCAATTTCCCCCATGTGAGTGAGATCGACTAGCGGGTGCAGGGGAGCGGACGGGAGGCTTCCTGTGCAGAGCTCCCACTACCTGCTTCCTCTCTGCGAGAGATTAGCACTGTCCCGGGATGCCCTGTGGAGACACACAAAGCCGATTTGTGTAAGCCTGCAGAGAAGAGGATACATGCTGTAGTTGATAACCCCAAAAAACACTAAAATCATCACTCAAATCACTGTGTAACCACTGGGACAGGGACAGGATCGTCATGTTAATAGTGCGTTCAAGGTCTCAGCTGAAAGGTACTTGGTTCAATCGCCAATGTCCGCAGTCTTCCCGTGTTCCCGAATTCACTGTGGTTTTGGATAAAAAGCCTAATGACTAAATACTTAACACAATGCATTGCTTGAATGATCCGTTCATCAGTACATCAGTACATCGTTAATAATGGATACGTGAACTAGGGATGCACCGATCCGACTTTTTCAGTTCCGATGCCGATACTGATGGGGCCTTGCGTATCGGTCGATACCCGATATCGATCCGATATCATTGTTGATTTAAGAAACTGCAAACCTCAACAGGACAAACATACTGAAGGAATTGGGTGACTACACCTTTCTTTCCTGAGACAAATATAATAAGATTAAACAAATTAATGCTATGAACTATTACATAAATTAATGCAATGAACCATTTATTTATTACAAAAGTACAGAAAAATGTGCAACAGCAGCAATAATCTATGCATCAGCATTTATATTCAAGTTAATAATTGTAACAGTAAACATTTTGTGAACTATTAAACAAATACAAAATAAATACAAATGCATTTTGTAAATGCATTGATTTCTGTTGGAAGACTCGTTGCTCGTTGACCTGGAAACAGAAAGGGGGGGTTTGTTGTAGTCTTTTCGCTCGGTCTAGCCCTACTGTTGATACGGAGAACCGAGCGAAAAGACTACAATCAAACGTAAACAGCCCCATTTACGGTTTCGGCCCGGTTTCCATTTCAATGCGATTTACAAAATGCCAAATAAAACATGACAGAAACTGTATTTCACTACGATACTTGATTTGGAACATCAACGAACACCACTAACCACTCGGTGAGTTGCACATTTCTGAAAACAAACGTTTAGGGTTGTTTTAAGGACAGGTCTGTCGCAGCAACTCCACTCAATGCTCACGTGTCGCGGCATGCATGACGTAGCCCGTGTCGCGTAATATGTTTTAAAATAATATTTAAAAAGGGACGGATCGGTCTTACCGATCGGTTTGCTTTTACAGATACCCGATCCAGCTAAAATGTTGATATCGGGGCCGATATCCGATCCTAATATCGGATCGGTGCATCCCTAACGTGAACACAGATTCAAACCGCAGATTCTAACCCGAATCTCCACTCCACAACCGTTTACAGTGAGATTATGCAAGCTGTTTCCCCGCTTCCTCTAAAGTTCTGCGCTTGAGCATCAAGTCGTACATTGAACAATTATTTACACCTCGGAGTCTGGGCTCCTCTGTCACAGGTCTGATTGAAAGCTTGTGTCAAGCTGCTGTCGTTCCCGCGCCTCCACGTTCCCGGCTTTGTTCCATGGCTGTCACAGAGCCGTCTGCCTCTGCAGAAGCCATTGAAGAAAGTGTGGCAGATATAAGCCTTGAACTTGAAATACAATGTGGAGGAGTGCTGCCTGAAGCCCGCTTTCACCTATAGGGGGAGAGAGAGACGGCAGGAGTGTACACTCTGCTCTCTGTGTAGTCCCGCTCTCGTTCTCTCTCTCTCTAGCTTTCTCTCACTCTCTCTCTCGCTCTCTCTTTCTCTCTCTCTCTAGCTTTCTCTCTCTCGCTCTCTCTTTCTCTCTCTCTAGCTTTCTCTCGCTCTCTTTCTCGCTCTCCAGCTTTCTCTCTCTCTCTCTCTCTTGCTCTCTCTTACTCTCTCTAGCTTTCGCTCGCTCTCTCTCACTCTCTCACTCTCTTGCTCTCTCTCTCTAGCTTTCTATCTCTCTCTCTCTCTCTCTCTCTCTCTCTCTCTCTCTCTCTCTCTCTCTCTCTCTCTCTCTCTCTCTCTCTCGCTTTCATAGGTGTCAAATCGTTTAGCATTTCAGCCCCAAAATGTCTTGCCCTATAGATTGAAATAACAAATAACTAACAATGTCTTCACCAGGTGGCAAAAGAAAAGATCCATGGGAAGAAGAAAATCGCAAAAACACATTGAAATCCCATTAGTGAACAGATATATATATACGAAGAGGTCATGCATTCTTATCTGTGAAAATCCTCTTAGACGGTCGCCATGGTGACCTGTGTGTAAGTTATGCGACGCAAAAGAAAGCGACCCCTCCACATCTGTCCAAACGGAGACTCTGCCTGACACAAGGGCCTGTAGGACAGTAGCGCTCCATGCATTTAAATAGGACTATTATTGTAATGACAGACAGTGGTGTCAAGTGTGTGTGTGTGTGTGTGTGTGTGTGTGTGTGTGTGTGTGTGTGTGTGTGTGTGTGTGTGTGTGTGTGTGTGTGTGTGTATGTTTGAATGTTTGGCCACATGTGTGTTTGTGTGTGTGTCCATGTGTTGGAGTTCATATATATTATGTATATATATATATATATATATATATATATATATATATTTCTATATATATAAACATGTGTGTGTGTGTGTGTGTGTGTCTGTCCCTGTCTTGTAGCAGGATGGGAGGGCGGGACAGCAACGCCCAGCTTGGGTCTTGACAGCTCTGAGAGCCCTGGAGGGGGGAAGACACACCTGACCACTTGACCTCTCGGCCTGATCTTTATGTTAATGCCAGAGAATTTATTAGCAGCCGCAGTGGGCCTGGAGGGCCACCGTACTC
>NW_028178937.1:7500-11877 GCF_964030765.1 Micromesistius poutassou | reverse complement strand
TTCCTCAAAAGCCACTCCACCGAAAGCTAGCCTGAGCTGGGGGTCTGCCCCGCCTCGGGGAAGACCCTGAAGACCGGAAGACCGCACGTGTAGCCAGGGAGGTAGTTTGATTGACAGGTAGGCTGTCCAATCGTTTCATTTGGGCTGATGAAATGATTGGCTTGGGTTAATACAGGCCTATTACAGGCGACTGCCATAGATACTGGGGTTGTGCTCTCTCTTCGTCAGAGCGTTTGATTTATTGATCGCTCTCTGGATGTGAGGACAATTTCAACAAATAACAAATTGCTTTTAAAATGAATTGCCTACCCTAGCTTTAAAGGGTTAATGACGTTATATAGCAGAAATAGCCTTGGTAAGAGATACATGTACATAGCACAGCTGAGGAACCAGCAGCCAGCCATCCATGCAACCAGCAACCGCCAGCAGAACGATCTATTGTGTTTAAATGCATCCCAAGGAATCCATAATGCCTTCAATCGATAATCAATACAGTCTGAAAAAGACTATCTTCCCATTGTATCGTCTTGTATTGCCTATTGCAGTTTTTATCGGAACAATGCTGGAAAATAGTAACGATAATATCAATGATAGACGCTGCCTCTATTCTGGGAACCAGTCTTACAACAAAATATTTTGTTGAATATTTAGTTAAATATTCAATACCAATGTAAAAGCGGTTTGTTCTGCATCGGTCTTCTAAGCAGTAACAGAACATAAGAAACCAATGCCATTGTCATATGGATCATGGATTCTAGTTTGTCAATGCCTGTATCTTCCCTCCTGGCTCACGAGACAGCAACGAAAACCCGTTTGACATTCAATATTCCCCCCATTGTTGAAAAGAGATAAATATCTTGTTTGAAGCACGGGACATTGGGCAATGTTTCACACTCTTAGTCATCGGAATACCGCAATTTATTTTTGATTATCCGAGATTAAATGGCTGCAAACAGCCAGCTCTCTGCCCCCTGCTTGCTGCTCGCTGCTCCTCTGCAGTAGGCTAGGCCAAGCCCGGATGAAACTTGCAAGCAGCAGAATTGCAAACTCCAATAATTTTGTAATTACTGAAACAAAAAGGTCTAGCTTCTTTCCCCTGTCCACAGAAATAAAGGATTACACTTGCTTCCATGTTTAAAAAGTGATTCCAGCTTTTAAATCTTCACAGCTTGCACTTTTATGACATTCCTTACATGGTCTAGTGATAATAATTAGAGTTATAATAACTAGGTCTTCCCTTAGAAATCGACCAATCTCTGGGGCAAACAGAGGCCTTACATGTGTTGACAAAGCCCTGTGCGGCCAACGGTTCCTTTCTTTGGGACCCGGAGGGTTTTCCGATTTGCCAAAAGTCGCTTTTGATTTGTGGTCGTATCAATAGCAACATTTGAGTCCACTCTTGTTGTATTGACTCTGCTCAGAAAACTAAATAACCTCAAAACAATACCCTCCTTCTGCAACAAGCATAATGTATGAGCCCCCAGCAGCCCAGCCCTCCCCCCACACAGAAATGGTTAGAGCAGGCCTCAGATTCCCCCCAACGTGAATTGCCAATTGGCTTGGCAGCCCCATGCTGCTACACAATTTCTGCTCTTCTAAATGAATGGAGACACGGTGTGAAAGAGACCGTAGGCAAGGAATCTCTCACCGGCAACAAAGACAAGCGCAGCACTTAGAACTTCACTTCATTCAGATTGAGGAGTGTTAAGATAATACGTGCAGGGAACACACCGTGCTGAACGCCTCCGCGCCCGCGCCCGGCTCCTGAAAGTTGGTTTTGTCATCTTAATTCCTCTGATGTGCCTAAATAAACTAAACCCAAACTTTATTGAATAAACATCTCAGAATAGAACAGAGAGCTTTGTGTGAAGATCTTCTCTTCAGATGTCAGCATTAACAACACCTCGTGATCAGAGATAAACACACTACTGTAACGCCAGCCTGCTCCTAATGCCATGGCTGAGGGCCATTTGCTCACAGCCAGTGGCATCCGGGATGAGGGCCTAAAGCAAAACTTGCATAAATAATGTAGGATTCCACCCACATAGGAAGCGCTGATCTGAGGGCTGTCAGGCGATGACGCGCTGGAGAGACGGTGATGCATGCTGGGGGAGGACAGTGCAAGTCTGGGTCGCGCTCCATGCCCCCCATAGTCCCACGCCACAACGGACGGTGCTCGGCCGTCACAAAACCCCTCCGCCCCTCTCAGAAGGGCGGGGTCACTCTCTGTCATAACGCAAACCCTGTTCTGATTGGCTACCTACCGCTGGGACACTTGCAACAAGCATTTGTCAGAAGAAAGAGAAACATATATCGCCGTCGGTACAGTAAAGATGTTCATAGAACCAAGTGCCAAGCACTAACAATCACTAGGCTAGTACTATTTTTAAGTGCCAGGACATACAACATACAATAAGTGTGTAAGAGGGGTGTGGGGGGGGGGGGTGGCTGGGTTCACCCCGCTACAGGAGGTATATCATAACAACACCGTCCATACTGTTATTTGGTGTGAAACGGCAGCACCAAGGCACTGCTGGAAGTGTCTGGGCGAGCTTGCAAAGCACTGAAGTGTAAACATCACGTAGAGCAACTCAGCGCGTGCTGGAGTCTTCCTGGGATGGGGTCAAAGGTCACAGCGTTATCTCTCCCTCTCTTTAGGCGAGTGCGGGGGGGGGCCACCGGCCTCTGTCGCTACTCTGTTCAGCACGGGGCCAACAGATGGCGGCCCCGGCGCTGGCGCTCCGACCTGCAGGGCCAGAGTGTTTGAGGGCTGGCTGAGGAACGCGACACGGCGGGGCGACTCCCTCCCTCGCAACGCGACGAGGGGGCGGAGGGGGAGACGGAGGGAAAGGCGATCGCCGCGCTGATTGCACACACACACAATGGAGACGTCAGACAATGGACGCGTAAAAAGATGGATCTAATTCAATTAAAGTTGCATTGAGTTCAGCTCTCGAGTGTCTGCTATGACCATAGGGCAAGCTGAAACCACGTGAACAGATGCCGCGCGTCTGCACGGATCAATAAGTCCTGGTCCGCCGCCAAGGAAAGAGCAAGGTTGCACTTTGCATCGGCTAAGACGCCCCGACCGGGGCGCAGTCTGTCGGCGCAATCGCCCTGACGACGAGGGTGACAGATGGCCGGGAGGCCCCTCCTTATGACACTACGAGAGCTCACACCCAACACGCCTCCCCGACCAATCGGAGGCTGAGCAGTAAAAATAGACGTCAGGGCGGGGCATGCCCTGAGAGGGAGAGGGTGAGTAAAGGGATGAGCACTCCATTCCAACGGGCTACAATCCCCTGAGACGGCGCCGCGAGACGCGAGCTCCAATGCCACTTCCATCAACGTTTACAAGTGCCTCTGCACTCTGATACATTGGGTGCTGCTCGAGGGGAGACACCTGATTTATCCTGCTTAGCTCTCTTCCTCTCTCCGTCACCAACTAGCATACACAACACAGTTGTCATCGGTGCACAGCTCCTGTGGAAGGTGTGCCGCTCCCCGCCATACCGCACTCCGCTGAGCCTAGGCTAATTGTTTAAGCCAGTTGTGTTTTTTGAGGCTAAATTGGGCTTTGTTTACAAAATGGCGGTAATGAATGACTCTCCGCCTCCCCGCCTCCCCGCAGAGCTCCACGAGTCATGTGTGAAGCTGGAGGTAATTAAGTGAAAGGATAATTAACGTGTAACATTGAGGAACATATAGGCTTATAATTACCGCGGTCCCCGTTTACCGTCCGTTTAGAATTACGCTTCGGTTGGCCTTGGTTTTGGTTTTGGCTTTTCCACGAATGTTGGTTTTGGCCACCCATGAATATATTGAAAGAAACGAATGTTGAATGAATGAATGCTGTTATTTTACTGTTTTTTTGTTGCCTGCTCCAGCAAGTTTATTATTGACTAACCATGTCCTACATCCAACATATCCTGTTCGAGAACAAGAATGGGTTTATTTACAAGCTATGTTCTTAACGGATGGATACAGTTTAACACTTATCCTTGAAAGGCATTAAGAGCCATCATTGCTTCAATGGCTGCATCTCCAACAACTAAGAAATATGTATTTATTATGCATCATTACTGTGTAAAAAAAAATATATATATATATTATTGACCTAATTTTATTAAAGTTACTGACCCTATTTGCATAAATTTCAATATTATAAACGGAACCCGTATTGATGAACGCATACTACAATATTTACATAATGCACTGACCCAAAAAGGAATTCCCTTTGCTCCAGCTTCACAATAAACAGCTTCACAATAAAAGCACCATTTATCACACTAAATCCACTCGGCCAAAGACCCGTAATGGCAGTGTATTCACAGGGTTAAAAACGAATAAATAAAAATGAATAAAAATTGCATATCA
>NW_028178937.1:0-2500 GCF_964030765.1 Micromesistius poutassou | reverse complement strand
CGTAAAGCGTTCCTCTGACTTGCATCTTATTCTATAGGCATAGGGATGACATTTAGCTTCCTGTTGTCAAGATCTTAGCTTGCATCCTTCATGGTCGCAAAGAATGGCCCTTTTTTCAAACCATCAACTCTAGATTTCCCTCAGCTGTACCGTTCTCCCAGCTGTGGCACTCGCACATCGCAGCTGCTTTAGATATGTGAAAGATTAATATTCTTTCCAGTCACAAGGGCAAACAAACAACCTTCTACAGTCGGATGCCATTATGTAACGTGACTTAAAAATAGCCCACCATTGCATTACACTTTATTTAAATCAGTGCACGTGCAAATCTGTCGGCCCACATTTTTCTTGTTAAGATTTCATCATTGTCTGGCATGCTGCTAAAAGCTGACATCGTATATATTAGCGTTGATATTATTATACTCTAATGTCTGCTGGTTTTTAACAGAAGAACGAATCGACTCAATGATTACATTCTAATCCTTCAACACCCTTTCGTGATTTGCCATGGAGTGAAATGGGTGTCATCTGCAAGAATGAGGAGATAAAACAATACGGACCGAGACAATATTCAAAATGAGAAGAATTATCGTCTCCCCACACCCAATCCAAAGAATAATAATCACATGATCGTTACACCACTATATTCTGCCCTTTTTGTTTAAACTATTCCTGATTTGGGCACGCTTCTATTTGTGATCACATGTATTATTACACACTAATAGAATAATGATGACACACTTTACTATGTAGGCCATATTAATCAACGCATGCAACCTAGGAAAACAAACGAGGCCACGGCCTACATAACCACCACCACCACCACCACCATGTCCCGGGGTCCACCGACCCCAAGACAGGAGGTTTCTAGCCCTCTGTGAAACCAATCAACACAAGATACCACCCTGACATCTGGAGTGGAGCAGTGTGTTGTCAGTGTGACCTGACTACCAACACCAACCCACCAATAAGCAGAGTAAGAGCAGGCCGACCCCCCCCCCACACACGGCCGCCCCCCCCCCCCAGCTCTCTCCAGCCCCGGAGTGACTTGCAGCTTACAGAGCGATCAGCACTACATTATAGGCTCTCACAGCAGCAGTGGCTAGCTGGGTATCTCTCGACAGTCAAGTAACAGGCACGTCCCGACTCCAGATGCGGTAATCACCGCTTGGCAGAAGCCCATTGGCGGACAATCAAGCAAGTGGTCCACTCATGGCTGTAAAGGGCTAGAGAGCCGTGCGTCTCGATGGCTCTACTCACCTCCGTCTACTGCCATGGACAAAGTCCTTGAGAAACTGCCATTTGCCTCCCCCGCTGTCCACTCTGTCCTGCCTGTAGGACAGAGTGGGCATCTGTAGGTCTACGTGTATGGGGGGGCTAATGCACATAAAGACTCAGGAGCACGTCAGTCACAACTAGCAGAATGAGCACGACACTTGAATGTTAGCATACGCTCTCCTGACTGGATTGATAGTCAGGGAAAATAATTTCAAATAAAGTCAAATGAAAAAAACACCCATAGCTATAAATCAAACAAGATGTGAGTTGAATTTAAGTTTGCCCATATTTCTCTGATCCTCACTATGGAAAAGGTAAATATTAGATAAGCAGAATGCTAGAAATTCAGTTGAGGTAGAAGTCTGTATAAATCTGATGATTGAAACACAATTTAAAAATGAAGAGGCATAAGAAATCTGTGGGAACAGTTGGATTTCTCGACTGATGTGAACTGACCCCAAGAGGGTGTGGTCAATCTCAACCCGTTTGGGATACATGGTAGTGCCGTCTTTGAAACGTGACCCCACCGTTTCCTAAAATCTATTTTTCTCACGGCGTACAACGGATTCTGGAGAACTCACATTCAGAAAAAAAAGGCCTCCGATTCTACCCCTGTAATGAGGGTAGAATATCATCCGCCATGCTTTGTAAAGGGAACAGCATGGAGTCAGAGCGTATCACCGTTACTCTGCACAATGTCACTAATGAGGAAGCACAGGCTGAGCACAACAATGCCTTAGTGGAGACCTACATTTCACTGCTTAAATGTGATGGCAGTGTGGGATGGCTGCTCCATACATATCACGTTCCAGCCTCAGCCAATGAGGGAAGACTTCCCCAGAACCACCAACCCACCCTGGAGCATAAGCTCAAAGCATTGAGCAAGACGCTCCTCAACAGTGTTGCCAGATTGGGCTAGATTTACCACCCAATCTGGCAACCCTGTCTGGTTGCAACCACTGGTCCTCAACCACGTAGACTTTAGCCATCGATCAGACATAGCCATTGATGTCATTTATTTCCAAATAGCAGGTCGATGGATCCAAAAATGGTGCTGTTGCCCTATTTTGAACATGGTTACAAAGAGAGTATTATCGTGGCCCTGGTACGGTTTCAATTGAATGCTTCACTTAATCCACGTCAATATGCAGATACATGTTTTCGGATCTATAAAACGAGCCATATGATGTGCTTCAGGGTGTAGGCTAATCAGACACTTTGC
>NW_028178938.1:0-4297 GCF_964030765.1 Micromesistius poutassou | reverse complement strand
TTACTTCAACAAAAGGTGGACCGTTTTGTACATCTGGTGTTTTAACCTTGATCAAACTATTAAAATTGTTTTTGTTATGTGACCTGACCCCTCTCTGGTCACATAACAATAAAAAACAAACAGCCATGTTACGTAATCAAATTCAAATCAAAGTGTGTGACACAAGACCTTTTGCATTCCATCACACAAACACGCTAACATGTGCGTGTGGTGCTGCGTGTGTGTGTGTTGAGCTCATGCAGTAAGCAGGATGTCCTGTCCTGTATCTATTGTCGAGTGGTTAGTCTGTCAGACTCTCCCCCCCATAAAGGCCACTTCCGCTATGTCAAGCGTCCACACACACACACACACACACACACACACAACCGCAAACCACACACACACAACCGCACACACACACACACACACACACACACACACACATAAGTACACACATCCATGCACGCACGCACACACACACACACACACACACACACACACACACACACACACACACACACACACACACACACACACACACACAGTGTGGACATACAGCCCATGCCAGCCTTAACACAATGGTAACCTGTACAGCGCCCAACCAGTCACCTGATTATAAATAGCAGCTTTGGTAATCTAAAACATTCAGATTGCAGTGTAACAATGACTTCTGAACCTCAGAAAAGTAGTGTTGTTTTGACACACAGGTATCGCACCATATTTAAAGAGCCGTGTTTCGTATAGATTTAAAACAGAAGAATCATAAGATGTTAGAAGCCATATTAGATATTGTAGAAGCCATTGCTGATCTTAAACTGTATTTTAAAGTGTTTTGGGGTAATTCCATATGCTTTTTATTGTACTATGATTTATATAATATGTATTTCTCATGACCTACTATTATATAATGTCAGCGTAGTATTAAAGTATTATCCAAGTTGTAGTACAGTAGGTATTCTACAAAACAATCCTTACTAGGTTTTACAAGCATAACTAAATCTTAGCATTCGTTTCGCAGAAAAAAAAACAACCCAGTATATTTATTATAGTAGATGAATCGTGTGTGTGCAAATTTGTCTGCCATCAAATTCCAATTAGGCTATAGGTCAAGAGTGAGCTGCGCTGCTTTGTCCAAACCGGTTCCATCCAGACCAGAACACTTGGCCTTCTGAGGTCTATACCACAATCATTTTTAGATACATCCTGCTATCACTATTAAAAAACGACACAAAATTCCAGGGTCACTTATTTTTAAAATAGCTACCAGCTTCTTAATTTAGCCATGGGTGACACCGGCACTGCCCTCGACTCACTCCCTCCTCTCGACGGTTCGCCATTCACCACCCTCGCGGTCCCCCCCTCGCGCTCGGCCGAGGTGCTATTGTCTCGTTTCCTGTGGCCAAAGCAAGAAAGACTCCCTCGAGCCACTTATATTCGCCCCGCGTGCGAACACGTCCAGACCCACAAACAGCGCGCACCCCCATAGACACACAGACGCGCTCACGCCTTGAGCACGGGCCCAGAACGCGCACAACCACGGGGAAGAGTGCGCGCGGTGGATTTGACGCGTTCCCGACAGCATATCCAAAGCGGAGCGGAGTCGTCCGAGTTAAATGATGGTTAGGACCGCAAGGGTTTTTTTTTATGTCTGATTTCAGTGAAGGCTGATCAATTATTATCATTTCGCACGTATTTTTCGCTCTCATCGGCACTGGAGTCAAAAGAAAAAGAGTTCGGACTATCGCAGACTCACACAAAGTTTACCAACCTATGTCAATATTTGCATTTATCATTTTAATTGCCTGTGGAGGTGTTCTATTGACAGCTGCGCCGCTGCTGCCAAACAACCAGTACGAGGTGAGCTGTCATCTTATTTGCTGGGTAAATCTTGATGTGGTGGATGACTTGATCCGTGTTTGTTTTTTAGCGCTCATTCAAAGACACAGAGTGTGCTGCTCCGGTAGATATTCCATATTGCCATCTGTGGTCAATGTGTGTAAAATGTTTGTTAACAAAAAAAAACTGAATACAAAATATGTTAAACCAAACAAAAGCTTTTGAAACGTTTGAAATGTGACTTTTAGAGATTTTAGTCATTAAAATGCTAATGTTAAATAGGTAAATAATTGCAACATTACAGTTCTTAATATTTTCCCAATTTTTTGCACATCTTTTTCTTAGGTCTGTGGTAAACTTTTTAAACTTTGACTAAAGTTATTTATATTGCATAATATTCCGTGTAGATTAATTATCTTATGTCTTATGTGTAGGCCTCCCGCACAAACGGTAGGGCCGCTTCCTGCCTCCTTGTCCGACGTAAAGCTTTAATGTAGCCCCGTCACGTGACCTGTGTAATGAAAATCTGTCCAAACTTTTAACACGTATCCGGACGGGATCATTTTTTGGGCCATAAATTGTAATACAGCTTAGCAGGTTTTATGCGCGTTTATCCTTGGCTTTTAAGTCCTCCTTGTCGCTGTGTGTGTGAGAGAAAGCAGCAGCTGGATGCGATCTGAACCTGAATCCGATACGTTTAAAGCAGTCTCCCAGCGGCTATGTTCTCAGAGTCTGACCGCCTGCAGCCGGCAAGAGAGAGGGAGAAACACAGTCACGCTGCAGCTGTCAAGACCCTGACTGTGTGACACACACACACACACACACACGCACACACACACACACACACACACACACACACACACACACACACACACACACACACACACACACACACACACACACACACACACACACACACACACATGCATACGTGCACACAGCGTGTGTTTGCGTGTCTCAGTACATGTGTGTGGTGGCAGTGTGTATGTTATAGTGAATCATTAGGTAACGGAAATTTATCTGTGTGTGTATGCGTGAGTGTTGTTCTTGTGTGTGCGTTTGTCTGTGTGTGTGTGTGTGTGTGTGTGCGTTTCTCTCCGTGTATGTGTGTGTGTGTGTGTGTATGTCTCCGTGTGTGTGTGTGTGTGTGTGTGTTTGTCTCCGTGTGTGTGTGTGTTTGTCTCCGTGTGTGTGTGTGTGTTTGTCTCCGTGTGTGTGTGTGTGTGTGTGTGTGTGTGTGTGTGTGTGTGTGTGCGTATGTCTGTGTGTGTGTGTGTGTGTGTGTGTGTGTATGTGTGTGCGCGTGCGCACTAGCGTACAGTGTTGTCATTGTTGCAGTCAGTGGAGGCTTTTAGGAGGCGTGTGAAACCGTAGTAAAGATGTCACATTGCAGCTGCCACGGGACTACACTGATGGACAGCTTCCACACACACACACACACACACTGTGTGTGTGTGTGTGTTCATGTGCATTTTTATGGGATTGGATGAAGGTAGGACTAGGTGGGTCATCTTAACCTAATCGTAATATAGTCATAACCTGATCATAACCTGATCATAACCTGATCATAACCTGTTCATAACCTAAACATATCCATATCATAACCTAATCATAACCTAAACATAACCTAAACATATCCATATCATAACCTAAACATAACCTAATCATAACCATATCGTAACCTAATCATAATTAATATGACATAATCATAATTGAATCATAAACTAATCATAACCTAAATATTACCCAAACATTACCTAATCATAACCTAAATATTCCCTAATAATTACCTTAACATTACCTAATCATGACCTAATCATTACCCAAACATTACCTAATCACAACCTAATCATAACTTAAACTGAGAATGGCTAATCCATGAGGTCCAGACTGCCGTCTGTAGCAGTACAACAACGACACTAACACTTCAAGACATCATTGTTCTAGTGGGTGGAAACAGAGCTGGTTGCAAGGCAGGATGCGTTCATTGTAGTACAGCTATCCCATGAATAACCCTCACATTGTCTCATCATAGAATACACGGCCCCTTGATAACAGTGAGAGAGAGTTCAGCTTGACCTGAAGCTCTTCAAATGAAGCATCAACCATTTGCGCTAAGAAGGGAATTGGATTTAGATTCACCCTACCCTGTGGGCTGGGTGTTTCCAGCATGAGAGAAGGCGTCCATGGTGTGTATGGCTGTAAACGTGTAGGGTGAAGGGTTAAGCATTAACACTGGGAAGTGTTTATAGCCATAACCACGTAGAATTCCCAGACGGAGGGTCCTGGAATCACTCCGGTTGTCATGTCACAGGCTCCCAACTCGCTACGGGCAACACTTAACATTCAACATTCAACATTGAGCCAACACAGAAATACGCAAAACAAGAACATTTGAATCAGGCATGTACGCACAAGGACTAGCCCTGGGACCTCATATAGTTAACAGAGAGCCTTCCACTCTGTTCAGTGGAAGCCTTTC
>NW_028178939.1:0-14819 GCF_964030765.1 Micromesistius poutassou | reverse complement strand
AAGCGGAACATGTTCCTCTCTCTGATGTGTGTGAGTACGAGCCCACCGGAGGCAGGGCCGTCAACCCAGTCGCAAAAGATGTCCCAGAATCCACTCTGGTTTCAAGAGAGAGGGAAACGGCTACAAAGTATCGACATCTTTCGAAAATTCCAAATCGACACACTTCAGCTCAGGCTGTGTGTCCACTCATGACGGGATTATGAATCTAGAATCTTTCGTTTGCGACATTACGACACAGGCGTGCACGTCAAGATGCCACTTACTGTGAGGCTCTGTTTGGCTTGAAGTCGCGGTAAGGCAGGAAGCAGATCCCAGGTGGCGTGAGTTTATCCGCGATCTGTATCTCCAGGTGAATGAATCCCCTCGTCCGGTCCTCCACAGTAAAGTGTGACAAACCACCTGAAGGACAACTCCGTTGTAACGTCATCCCGGCTATCGGGTGCACTGTGGTGGCCCAACAGTCACTCCTCCTAAACTCACTCAACTTTTTAATCCATGGCTCAGATAACATGGGAAACCATTAAATAAGCCTCAAACCAGACCTCTTTTATCCTTCTATCTCATTCCAGATCGACACACACACGAGGGCTCTGTCTCTGGGCTTATCAGAGAGAGACAAACAGGGGATCTGAGTGCATTATTTCCTTTTCAAATGATCAAAGTTGAGTCTTCTGACTCCGCCTAAGACTGCTTTAAGAGAAAGAACCCTTGTATCACTTTATCAGCTAGCGCAAAGTCTGCCCTCACTATTACACCCTACCCAGCCCAGATTGCATTTTCCCTCATTTGTTTAAATACCCATGTTGATAATCCTGCCTAAGGGATGTTCATTTCAGATGTTGAATTACACATAACATCTGGCCACAGAAGACAGAAAACATGTCAAATGTTTGAGCTAACCGGCACGGTAAAGAGTGAACTGCCACTTACATTTCAAAGGAAACAGTGATGATGGCAATATGCTGCCATAACGATGGTACATCTGCCATTATAGTTCATGTATTTTGCCTAAATATGACTAAATTCAAACAGGTGGGGAGACACTTTGATGTGTCAAGTGGGGAGATTCAAACTCCTTGGTATTATACTTAAATCGAAATAAAGGTTTTATTATTGATTATAGATTGCAATTGTTTGTCACCTATTTGTTAAAATATGATGGCAAGTTATTTGGAATAAAGAAAAACCTAATATGAACGAATACAAATATTACCATTAACTTTGTTCTTAAGCTAGGTAGCAAACACACACACACACACACAGACACACACACACACACACACACAGACACACACACACACACACACACACACACACACACACACACAGACACAGAGAAAGGTTTCTGTACCCCTCACACATTGTACTTTGAAGAACAGGTTCCACTAAGACCAATCCCCCATAAATCTTTCAGTTTTTTTTTACTATTTCAAGAAACTTGTTTCCCATTTGCATTGTTTAGAAACATTTAAAAACAGATCAGAGCCGGCGACGGAGCTCTGTGTTTGTCTTAATATCTTAATACGTCACAATCTAATCCCCTTATTTACCCGCTGGAGCAAAGAACAATGCAAGACAGGAACATCCGGGGTCGAGAGATCCTCTCATGTCATCAATCAAGTCTTCACGTGCACGGTGGAGTGCACGTGGTAGTGCACGGCGGCGTGTGCACGGTGGCCCATACGTGACCCAAAGAGGAAGAGCCTTTAAAACGCCCCCACTTAACTAACAGGTCCGACAGCTGCCACCTGTAAACCTATTTTATGTGTGTATACATGTGTGTATACGTTTTTGTGTGTGTGTGTGTGTGTGTGTTTGTCTTTGTATGTGTTTGTGTGTGTGTGTGTGTGTGCGTGTGTGTGTTTGTGTGTGTGTCTGTATATGTGTCTGCGTCTCTGTGGATGTGTGTTTGTGTGTGTGCATGTGTGTGTGTGTGTGCGTGTGTGTTTGTGTGTGTGTCTGTATACGTGTCTGCGTCTCTGTGGATGAGTGTTTGTGTGTGTGTTGATGACCCCTGTGTGTGTCTGTGTCCATACATGTCTGCATGTGTGTGCGTATGTGCGTGTCTGTGTGTGTGTATGTGTATTTGTGTGTGTGTCTGTATACTGTATGTGTCTGCGTCTCTGTGGATGAGTGTTTGTGTGTGTGTTGACCCCTGTGTGTGTGTCTGTGTCCGTACATGTCTGCATGTGTGTGCGTACGTGTGTGTGTGTGTGCGTGTGTGTATGTGTGTGTGTGTGTCTTTGATACACACAGTTTAAACACTGACTTCATGTGTTTGTGTGGTCCAGGCGCACGCTGATGGTTTTAAAGGCCCCATGGGGTCCGTTTGGCCCCTGGATGTGTGTTGTGACAAGAAACAATGTGAGGAGCCGGTCCAACTTTGTCTTTGTAATTCACTTACAAAGTCCCTGCCTTGGCAGCACACACACACACACACACACACACACACACACACACACACACACACTAACACACTAACACACACACACACACACACACACACACCTGTAATACACGCTGCTCTTTTGGATGAGCAGCTCTCATACTGTTTCCGAGCGACGTCCCTGGTGTAACCTTATCAGCTCAGAGCTCATTTGGCTGCTGGGCCATCTGGGACAGATGGTACGTGTAGTTCCTCCCAGGTCCGTGTCTGAAGGCGAACGCACGGACACGTCTGTTTGTTTTAGCTAACCGACCTTTCTTGTGTTTTTATTACTTGACTATTAGTAGGGCGTGTTAATGTCACAGGCATCATAACCATTTTACGTGTTCAATTTACATTTTGGGAGTGTAGCAGAAGCTTTCATCCAAAGCGACTTACAATAAGCATGTTTTTTTGAAGAAAGAGAAACAACAATATATATCGCTGCCGCATCAGTAAGGATGTTCATAGAAACAAGTGCCAAGCACTTACAATCACTAGGTTAACCCATTCCCCGTATACAACTAAAATAGCTAGATCAAGATGCTACACGATGCTATGTACTATTTTTAAGTGCCATGACGTACAATAAGTGCGTACATTAAGTACCATAAACGGAAGGTTTATATTTGCGCAGGAAGTGAAATCAAGAAGTTCCTGTTTGCTACGGGAAAAAGCAGCTCACCTCAGCGTCCCGGTCACATGCTACAGTTGTATTATCGAGGCTAGCTCTCTGGTCTCTACCTCATGGTAGGCAGTATGCTGATGTTTGACAGTAGCACCATTGTCGAATATGGGTGTATCTATAAAGCCATTTGTCGGGATATAAGATGTCCAGCAGAATAGAATGATTTGCGATCTGTGACTGCACTTGAGTGAGTGTCTAGAAATGTTCCCCGCGCCCGAACAACACATTTGTCTTTCCCGGGCCTGTTTATCCAGATTTTTTTATTTATTTTTTTTGCCTTCCCCCTGTAGCTGGTGAGATGGCTTGTGTCATTTACAACACAACTAGACACAATCTCAACAGCCCCTGACAAATAACACCCTAATGATGTTTACAGAGTGGGAGATGATTGATTCAGCCTGACTAACTCATGAGAAAATGTCGTTTCACGCTGATGTAGGACCGACCAACGTTGTGAAATATATCATCAGCGAAAGCCCTGGGTCCATGTCGGGAAAGCATTGCCATTTTGGGTTTGACTTTAGAATGAAAATCAAACCGAACCGGCCAGGGCGGGTTTTTGGACGGCCATCTTTCTGGATGTTCTCAGCCACAGCCTTGTGTACTAGAGTGTATACTGCAGAGTGGGCAGGACAGTCTAGTAGCTGGTGGTGATTGTCTTCCCCCACCAGGACGGCACTGGCTTCGATTCCAAGCGTCTGCCTCCTATCCTGTGGGCACTACTGAGCTGCCTTCCGGTTATAGGTACTGTCTGAACAGGTATCTCGATGTTCTGCGGGCCGAAGTTGCTCTGGACAAACCTCGAGGACTAATGCGTGCGTTCCAGGCAACCCGGCCGTAACCCGCGTTTTCACAACCTTCCACCCGTGGAAAAAAGCGGACTTGGAATGGCAGTCGAAACCCACAACACACTCACTCACTGCCCCGTGAACTCGTACCAGAGCGGATGTACTCCCAGTTACAGCTCGTAACTTAACGGGCTAAAAAAGTCCATCCAAAAGAGTGAATGTGTATCATCTTCTCTTATCATCTGCCATAGTGGCACAAAGCAAGTCAGTCCGTCTCCCAACTCAAAAGGTTCCTTGTGTTTGATGTCCAGCAGACCGTGCTCCACAGTTCCGGCTCCTGAGCCGATCAGACGCCCGAGTGATTCCCTGTGCGGTCAGAGAGAGAGAGAGAGAGAGGACCGCACCTCCTGTCGCCGTCGCGATGGCCACCGGAGGCCACTCTTGATGCTAGCTGAACCAGCTCTGTGCATCCTTACGGTTGCCATGGTACTGTTTGTATGCGCTGCCGGGCAACGTCATGACACATTCATTGATTTGCTCTTGATTGATTGAGTGTTGCTGGCAGCCAATCATTGGGGGCGGTTGGGGGCGGGGGTGGCGGGGGTGTTGTGTGTGTGTGTGTGTGTGTGTGTAGGGGGTGCTTCTATAGGATCATATAATTAGAACGGGTTATCAGCTCGTTGTCCCCTTGTCTCTTTACTCGATTGAGTTTCGAGATGAGAGTGAGGCCCTGGCATCGTCGGGGGAGCTCAGGTTGCCTGCATATTCATCATCATTTCAACTCCTTGGAATTTCACCGGTCAACAAAGGCCTCCCCAGGGTGGAAAGGTGTCAGGTTAAAAAATAACAAGGAGCCAGATGATTGTGCACTTTAGAAATGTTTGTGCTTACAAAAGAAGAGGATGGTTGGGCGAGGGAGGGGGGGGGCCGTCTCTCTCTCTCTAACAGAGCTGTCTCTCTCTCTATTCTGGGCATCAATTATTCAGACCTTTCTGACAAGCAGCTCTGATGTGGGATTGCAAAGCGAGACTGCAGATCTGAAGAAAGTCTATGTTTGGCCGGCGCCTGGACACGGCGCGCTCCGCTAATCTCACCCGCCGCTGACTCTTGCTCGCTGGCGAGCGGGATTACGCCAGCCGCGGTATAATCAATAAGTAATCCTCGCGTAAGGCCACGCTGCAGGTGGTGTACGGTGCAACCCGAAGCCTTTGGGTGCAGGCGGGTGAGGGGAATCCGGGGATGTCTGCGGCGTATTGATTCTGGAGGTTTGGATGCTGCCTCTGAAATGACTTGTGCTGCATGGGGAGGATATAAGGGTGTGTGTGTGTGTGTGTGTACACATAGGCCTCTTGTTGTGGGTGACAAGGTTACCTAGCTTACTAAGCAATGTCATCTGAACCTTACACATATGTTTCAGTCACTCCATAGCAACCGGTCAAGTCTGATCAACACACACACACACACAAGCACAAGCACACACACAACCTCTCTGTCTGTTCCCTTATTTTCCCCTATTTATCTTCCCTCTCTGTCTCTCTCTCTGTCGCTCTCTGTCTCTCTCTCTCTCGCTCATACTCGTCTTTCTCGCTCTACCCCTGTCTCCATGACCGATGGAAGGAGTGGAAGGAGAAAAACAAAGACCCAATCCAAGTGTTGAGGAAACAAACCAGGGGGACCAACACGGAAACAAAAGAGAGAACACGAGAGTGGGAAGAAGGATCCGCGAGGACGCGGCGGCGCCACGCCAACGGCCGAAAATCATCTAATTAAAATAATAATAAAACCAAATATAAAAGTCAGCCACCCACAACAAGCAATCAGTGCCAATCGATGGCTTCGGCAGCGCTGAGAACGTCACCGCGCTCGGCTCCACACAGCTTCCTTGTTGCGGTTCTCATCCCAGAGACGTGTGCACGTGAGGATGAAGCCAGATATTCCCTCCAATCCGAAGCCTCCAGCTTGAAGCCACTGGCCCACTTTCTGTCAATGTGGGAAAAAATATATAAAGCGAGCACTCCCACAGGTTCGCCAGAGACCGCGTTACGCAACCGAGTTAGCCAACGCCGTTTAGATGTGCTCTGGTGGTCTCCAACACCTGAGAGCGGCGCCGCAGTAGTCAGCGATAGCGTCAGGAAGCGCTGTGTTAGTGTTAAGCCGGCCACACACACACACACACACACACCGCCGCCGCCGCCGTCTCCGCGCGTCAAACGGCGCCCCCCCCGGCACCAACAGGAAGCGTCACGCTGCAGCGCCGCTGTGGTTGTGTTTTGAAAGCAGCAGATCAACAAACATAGTCGGTATAGGCTACCGTTACGTTATACCGGTTGTGTTATGACTACGTACGTACATGGCCCTGATGCCCGTGATCCTCTGTTTGTGCTCACGGTGATCGTCACATTGATTCAGTTTGGTTACTTATGTCCTGTCGGGCGCTTTGTTTGCGGTTTAGTCACTTGTCATTGCTTACTGTCATTGCTCTTTCATTTTGCTCTTTTGCTCTTTCATTTTGCATTGTGGAATTATTCATCTACTGCATCAACAATCTCCACATGTACAGGACCTTGTATCAAGCCGGGATGTACAAAATAGCTTTAAAAAAGGAGCTTTTTCACGTGTGGCGTGAAGCTCAGCGGGGCGGCCGGTGTAGGGCAAAGTACGCCGGAAATATCGGGAGCTTTCTTTTTGGCGCTGCGCCGCGCCGGCGGTGCGTGACGGGCTTAACCCTAGCCATAACCTCCCGCTAACGGCTAGGACTAATCGAAACACGATCTAAAGGAGAGCCCTTCTAAACCAATCAGAAGCCAGAATCCCAGACTTATCCTACGCAAAAAAAAAAATATATGGCTAGCGGGATACCGCCCACCACGCTCTTCTTCCACAGACGGAAGAGCCGTGTCTAGTCTAGTCGTAAAGTATCATTTCATGAAGCGAGTCACGTCTTGTTGCTTAGTAAAAGGTTTTCTCGCGTGACTGTTTTTGAGGGTGCAGTGAACACTCCCTTGTTTGCATCTAGAAAGGCAAAAGTAAGAACAAAGTGGTACAACATATAGCCATCTAAGTATTCCCCTTAATTACCCCTAGCAGCCGATCCCATTGTTGTGTGGACATGAGGCGGATGCAATTGGCCAATGAGGCGGCCACATGCTGCGGTAAAGGCCCCGCAGAGAGCTATTAAACCTGTTTGTTTGACATTTCAATTAAGTCCCACATCGGCGCCGTATATATATCAGAAGATTAGAATTGTATAACATAGTTATGAGTCGGCCGAAGCCGTCTCCGTTGTCGTGTGTACCTCTCGTAAAAAAAAGTTTAGCACGGACACTGAATCACTTTTTAATCAAACGAAGCCATGCTAGTTTTGAGCGTGTTTTTCACGTTGACGTTTGTCTACTCTACACACGTTTGCATAGAAGAGACAACGGGAGCCCCACGTCCCCGCTCTGTCCGACTTAAGTCAGCCCTGCCCCCACTGCTCCTAATTTGCTTAATCCATGGGGCTTTAATTTTTTAGCCCGATCAGTATAGGCCAGGAGAGCTGGGGGGGAACGCTTCAGGACCTCAGCCATACCTTGGAGACCCAGAAGGACCTTCCCACTGTAGCACTGTCCACAACCCTGAGAGTGGCCCATGTGGCTTTCATTCACCACTGGTGACTGGTTCCACTGGGTGACTTTTACACGGTACGAGCTGAACCTTTGTAATGTGTTAGTGGTGAATAAAAGTTTTATTGGGGGGGTCAAATAGGCTGAACCAAATAATGACCCATATATTATGTATCAACCTTGTTGTCACTACCACCGTGTGTGTGTGTGTGTGTGTGTGTGTGTGTGTGTGTGCGCTGTGTGTGTGTGTGTGTGTGTGTGTGTGTGTGTGTGTGTGTGTGTGTGTGTGTGTGCGTGTGCGTGTGTGTGTGCGTGCGCGCTGTGCTTGCGTACGTGTGTGTAATAGGATGATTATTTCCCTGCGTATTGAGTTAAATTGACATACAATGGCAAACACATCAGCCCACATTACCACACACCACTGCTCTGAAAGTGTGGTCCAAGAAAGTGGGAACACTTAAGCGTCTATCCATGCATACCAGGGAAACCCCCGAAACTTTTTCATTTCTCAGCGCACTCACACTGAAATTGAAACCTTGACGCGAACTACTTATAATACACCGAGGTGGATAGTGGAATGGAAATAATAATAATAATAACACCAACTAAATGTTCTCTTAATTGCCCTAGAATTAAAAAAAAAAAAAAAACACCACAGTTATATCTACATCAGTGCGTGTCGCAGCGCGTTAATGAAAACACAATCGCCTCCCGTCAATCAAACGAGAAAGATGTCTGCAAGCTCCAGGAGATTAGCTACCTGATCCCAGAGCCCGTGTTCCCATTACAGGACTATACTCGTCCCAGTGGCTCATGCTGACCCCTTTTACCATTACAAATAACACTAATGCATCACACACACACGCATTTTCCTTTGCTCACGATGCTTCGCCTGAAAAAAACGCTCATAATAAACAATGCATTCTTACCGTACAGGGCATTTCGCGTTATCAGCCCACCCATGGCTGTATTCCTGCTTATCGCCGGTAGCCGTTCGATTACTCAGAACATGTCGTTGTGCAGGCTTACGGCGGCGTCGGTGGCATGGTTGCACCTTCACATCCCAAAACGAGACTCTTTTTTTATATATATACTGGAATACATAAACAGTAGACAGACAGAGCAGCCCGCACCTCCAGCAGCGCTACAGAGCAATAGCCTATGTATAGGGACACTCCCCCCCCCCCCCCCCCCCCCCCACCCCACCATTCACTGATCGCTCTCTGTACCACGAGTCACTCACACTTGCATTAACATAAAAGGTGGAGACTGTGGTGGTGAGCGATGTTAACGCTATGACTGCCATGGCTGGCGCGTCGTTGGCAACGATCGCATCTTCAACCACGTGAAACGCACTGGATGCACAATTGATGAATTTACGCAAGGAGATGAGCATTGATCCTTTGTCCATTTATTTTGTTTTATTTTATTTTTTACGATCTATAGGCCTACTATTAAAATCGTTCGAATCGACCTGCATAACTTATGTATAAACGATCTTACATTAAGGGCCTTTGTCTGTCGGATATTCCTTGTTTTCTTTAACCCCCTCCCCTCTCTCCCCCGCCCCTCTCTCCCTCTCTGTCTTTGTGTTACAGATATAAGGATTCGGGCTATGTTGGGAACCGGAGCGTCGGTGAGCTATGCGCTCACATTCCTCACCCTCACCACTCAGTCGTTCACCTCAAAGTCCACGCTCCGTTCCCCCATGCGCCCCGGGGTGCCTATAGTATGGAGGCAGACAGGAGGCCAGCCAGCCTTCGACTTACCGCTGTCAGCACCCTATCCCCGGTGACCTCGAGGTGCTGCATTTCACCGTCCGCATTAATCAGCATTAATCACTGATCACCGAATTGTGAATGAGCATTGCTGATATGTGTGTTTATTTTATTTATTATTATTTGGTTCAAAGGACACATACAAAGAGCCGTTAGGGCTCGCTGCCTAGCTACCAGTACTGCGTGATCTCCGCCCGGCTCAGGAGACCCAGGTTTCAAGGCTCAAAGGCTCTGTCAAACAAAGCGGTGTACATACAGGTTCGTGGTACATTGTAGTGACATACAATCATGTTCTCATCCTTTTGACTTTTCACAACTACTACTTTATAACTACTCTTTGGATTGGAAATAACGTCAAATATGTGCTGATGTTTATATTTACATATAATATAAAAAAATATGTGATATAAATATATAATATAAAAAAAAGGATACATATTTTTATAAATTTATAAAAATCATCCATTTGCCTCTCAGGACTTCTTAAACCATACCGAGGTGAATAGTTTGTGCCACACAACAACGCACAAAATGCCCAGAGCCATATCCGTACTTCAGGAAGAAACATGAGCGACAATATAATAGATCTAGCAGGAGGCGAGCGGTAACCTTGACGACACACGGAGGAAGATGTATTAAAAACACAAACACTTCCTCCTCGCCTGTCTGGACACTGGTGCTGTAAGTGATTGCATGACTTCAAACATCCTTCCTTGGAGGGTATTCTGTTCTTCCTGTTTTGGTCCATTCCACTGCATTTCCCCTAGCCTTTGGCCCGTCAACCTAACTGCATCTTTGGACGTCTAAAACAGAAAAAAAAAAAAACATCAACGTCATTGAGATGGCTACCAGTTTACTGATAACAGAGTGGTGGGCTTTTTTCGAAGATGTACTAAAATGAACATATGCTGCTAATTCCATTGTATGTTATATTATAAGTATATTTGATATAGCCTATATATATATTATGTGTTCACACACACCACAAATTCTTTGGTTGAAAGATGTTGACCATAGTGGTTTAAAATGATACAACATTGTATTGTATTGAGCTATATGAAGACTCGGTGATGTCATAGACTACTTCATTCCTCAGTTGAGCTTTCTTGCTTGTAGATATAGATATTACATTTCGCTACATTGTATTTCAGAATAAGACATTTTAGAGGGGTCAATCTTTTGCAGCCGGCATTTAGCTGACATTTTTAAGCTGTGTTTGAATCAAATTAAAGGAGAATCTCTGCTAGTGGCTAGTGCGTTGAACTTTATCAGAAAGGTTCTGTGTTTGATTCCCGATGTCCACAGCCAACATTGCAGCCCTTCCATAGAGCAAGATGTGTAACCCCCTGCCTGTTTACTGGCTGGGACACATTCATATAAACTGGAGGACACATTGGAAACATATCCGATTTATTCAATGTGGCGAGCACCAATAAAAGGTGATTGGGGATTAATTTGAAGAGGTTTTTGCAAGGTTAACACACTACCCCCATGTTATTGATTACCTATGGTTTAATTAGAAACAAGATTGCTCTGAACAATGTATGCCATGCAATTCTCAGATCTGACAACTGAATGCATGCTGTGTATTTTTAGCAGCGGTGACGACGCTGGGATCAGAAGGTGGATGAAGCAGAACAAACAGCCACGAGCATTGTATACGCTGGTCATGAACGGCAAAATGCTACAGCTGTGCCCTCAATCCCTTTATGCTAATTAACCCTTTCCACATCAATCCATACCCGCTCGAATAATGAAACAATAGCACAGTGGGAATCCTATTCTCCAGCCACCGCCCGGAGAGAGAGAGAGAGAGAGAGAGCTGAACGCACAGCAACGCGATTTCGCTTAATTGCTGTTAAAAAAACGTCCATGATTAACGTAGCGCCTGACTTGCCATCTAATCCATCTTTCCCTCGACGCTCTCGCCGATCCGCGTGAGGTCTAAAAAGAAACCGCTAGAACGAACGCTTCCCGCAGCGAGAACAAGACGGTTAGCGTGGCTAGCTGGTGAGGCCTCCCTCCCGCTGGCACCCAGGTGGTGGCGGCGGCGGCTGTGAGGGGGGGGGGGGGGGGGGCCGCAGCGGACAAAGGAAACAGGTCGCTGTCTTGCTTTTTTTTTTGGCCGAAAATAACCACCTCCCCGCGTCCCAGCATGCCTCGCTCCTTTGGCGGCAGCTGGAGCCCAGATCGGACCAGGGTTTCCATGGTAACCGTTTCGTTGAGGAATGACATCACACATGGATGGATATGTACCACACCGGTGCCCAAACCACAATTGCATACATCTGTGGAGACACACACGCGCGCGCGCACACGCACACGTACACACTGATGTAACCCACGATCACCACACATAGTCCAAGATGTCAATGTATCCAAGCAATAAACAAGCTGAGGTCAATGCAAACAAAAACACAAATACAGAACATAAACAGATCAGTGGAACACAGCAAGCTCACACGCACACACACACACACACACACACACACACACACACACACACACTGACACACACTCCTTGTGCGCATAACCAGTTCAGCCCTGAATACGATGCCACCTTCCTGTAAGTGATTTGGGCTCTACAAAGAGAGAGAGAGAGGGTGAGAGAGGGAGGTAGACAGAGGGAGAGCGAATGGGAGAGAGAGGAGAGAATAGGGGGAGAGAGAGGTGGAGACAGAGGGAGAGAGAGAGAGTAGAGAGAGAGGAGGAGAAGAGAGCAAGAGAGAGGGTGAGAGAGAGAGGGGGAGAGAGAGACAGGGGGAGAGAGTGGGAGAAGAGAGAAAGGAGGAGAAGAGAGGGGGTGAGAGGGCGGGGAGAAGAGAGAGGGAGAGAGAGAGGGGGGAGGGAGAAGAGAGAGGGGGAGGGAGAAGAGAGAAGAGATGAAGAGAGCGAGGAGGAGAAGAGAGAGAGAGAGGGGGGGGGGTAGCAGATGCTGAGTGAGTCCGGGGGGGGGGGAGCTCACTCGGGGTGGGGTGGGGCTCTCACAGCAGAAAAGGCTCTCCTGCGTTTGCCATTGTCTGAGGAGGCTGCTGGGCCGAGTGTGTGCAAACAAAACCTCGCATTCAGCGGCGGCCTCTGGAGCCCCCCCCCCCCCCCCCCCCCCAGGGCCATGTGCAGCGTGAGGAACACGGTCGCTGAAGGACCACGAGAATAGGGAGGAGAGAGGGAGGACGAGGGAGAGGGATGGCAAGGAAGAACGGGAGGATAAAACTAGGAAGAGATTAAAGAGAGAGAAAGGAAGTGGGAGGAAAAAAAAAAAAAAGGGAAAGAGAGAGACAGAAGGAATTAAAGAAAGATAGGGAGGGAAAAAGGGGAAGACTAAATTATTCATCGTCATGATAACAGGGATTGTATTAATGAGTTATATTCGGTCCAGACTGTCGCCTTAGAATCTGGAGGCTGCTGCTGCTGCTGCTGCTTTATCTAAAGCGAGTTACCCCCAGCTATTAAAACGGCTCTTATTAAAACTGTATTTCTAATTCTAATAATCCTTTCATAACTGCAGCCTTGATATGTCCCTTATCCCTTTCCCAGTCCGGCTCTCAGACAGAAGGTATGCTGGTATGCAGATATCAGGTGGACAAAACAAGGACTGTGTTGCAGTGGCTGGGCTGTGGTTTTAACTCTGGAAGGTTATGGGTTTGATCCCCGCCGTCCGCAACTACCGGTGAGCATCCTCCCTCTGGCGAGATGATTAATCCCAATCTCAACGACCTCAATCCATATTTTATATATACACGATTTTTTTTTTATGAATAATGGAAATAGAAGTTGATGTTGTGACTTGCCAGACTCACTTCAACAGAGCAGAGCTCACACAATGCCGGGGCGTAATACCAAATACATGAGCGCATTTTGATGAGAGAATAATGCAGAGAGGACTAGAAATTCCTCCCTTCGGGGGATATGCAGCAGATAAGCACACTGGATCATTTTGAAGGTGGAGGTGAAGGTGAGCGCTGGTACGAGCGTGGCATTCCTTGTACGATGAGATTTTCATTAGGGTCGGAGTGGAGCAGAAGAGAGATGTGATGAAAGGATCCATCACCTCCTTTTAATATTTTACGTTAGCATCTGACAGCCCGGGCCAGGATTAACAAGGAGAAACGCCTCATTGTCTTTGGCCCCCAGGAAGTGGAAGAAAAGGAATAACCATCATATCCTTGTCCAGGAGCACTAAAATGCACTCGTGCAGAGTGATAGATCTATCAAAATGGACGCATCAGTATCACAAGAAAGAGCTTGGAATGGGGCCGTAATCATGAAAAGTAATCCTCTGATATAGCATTGGATTTATTGTATTACTGTATGTCCAAGGTCAGATGTATGGTTACCTAAGGAAGGCTGATCGAATGAGACAGACCTCGTTCGCCTGCAGGCCTTCCCCCTCTTATCTAAGATCCACATCTCATCGTTATCATGCATCTTGCACCAGTAGAAATAATACAAACCGAAGGGCAATGCGACGCTGGGATTCCTATGGCTTTCCTGTCTCGTCGTGCTCTGATGTCCATGTGGTTGCAATTCCTCCCAGAACATATGATGGACCTTGTAGATTTCAGTCCCGATTATGACGCATAGTTTATTGTTCATTATATTGAGCTAATGGAGGACAGCTGCTGCTTGCAGGGGGAACACTGTTTTATAAACGTGCATGGCTCCTTACTAATCAGCCACCCGGCGAGCATAACAGCTTTCACGTGATGATGATGATGATGATGATGCTAGTCAACCCACTTCTCACCTGCAGCCCTCAGTGAGCATTGGCACGAGAGAGAGAGACAGAGAGGGAGACAGAGAGAGAGAGAGAGAGAGAGACACACACACACACACGCAGAGACACACAGAGAGACACACAGAGAGAGACAGAGAGAGATTCATCCTGGCATGGAGAGAATTATTTCATTATTTTATTATTTCCTTCAGTCCTCTCCCTGGCCCATCGCCTCATCCCTCGCATCTGGTTTCTATAGATCTCTCCCTGTGTGCTTTCTCAATGGTGTGGCTTTCGTGGCACAGTGTGTGTGCGGCTGTGGTCTGCAGTGATGATGATGATGTGTGCCTCTAAGTCGTGTCTGACTTCTTCTTCCTGGAAGGCAATAAAATAAAATGAAATGGTTTCTTAACAACGTAACCACAGAGGCCACCAAAGGTGTCACGGTGGCCCTGTCTGACCCCAGGCTCTCTCTGGGAATGGCACCGCAGGCTTCACGCCACGGGCGGTACCCGGGAATTTGACCCCAGTAGGTTCACCTAAAGAGGTAGGACCAAAGTGGGGACAAGTAGTGGAAAATCAGGCACCATACAGAGAGAGAAACTAGAACTAGAGTGAGCAAAGAGAGGTCGAGAGAGAGCGAGAGCGAGAGCGAGGGAGAGAGAGGGAGAATAGATATAGGCTGACAGATATAGATTTATATAGATAGATGCATCGTTTGCATTCTCTGGCAAGCAAACAGAGAGATAAACTGAACCAGAATGAACAAAGAGAGGATGAGCAAGAGAGAGAGAGAGAGAGAGAGAGAGAGAAGGAGA
>NW_028178940.1:0-2000 GCF_964030765.1 Micromesistius poutassou | reverse complement strand
TACCATACACAGACAATCAAACACACACACACACACACACACACACACACACATTAACCAAAGGCAGGTAACAGAGTCTTTAATCAGGGGTGTGAAGAGGAACTGTGTGGTTTTCAACAGAGCAAATGTGTATGAAAGAGAGAGAGAGAGAGAAAAAAACGAAGGGAGCCATCTGCATGATAGTCAAGGACCACAGACAGGGTGACCTTCCACACGCTCACACACACACGCACAGTTGCGCACACACTGGCAGACCTTATCTGGGCTGTTTAGAAACAGTTCAGAACATGTTCCGGAGCCGGGCTCATCTCAGAGCCTGCACGTGAGTGCAATATAACCCGGGTCCCCTCACGTGACACTCTGGATACTATAAACATCCAGATACAAACACAGCGGGAGATGTACACAACAATGGCTACACACCTGCACACACTGTGGAGAACACACCAGGGAAAACCAGACAAAGGAAAAAAAAGGGAAGACGGGTGGACAGACAGACGGACAGAGGCGGTTCACATTCAAACCAACCACTAATCAACCGGTGACGAATTGCTTGACTTAAGGAAGCACTGAGGGCAGAGAGCGATCGACAGATGCATGTGTGCGTAATGGTGGGTGCACATGTGGGTGTGTGTGTGTGTCGCTGCAGATGGGTGTGTGTGTAGATGCATGTAATGGTGGGTAAGGAGGGAGAGCGAGAGGGGTGGGGGGTGGGGGTACAAGGAGCCACAAATCAGGCAGTGATCAACTTGAGGAATGCTCCAGCCTGCAGCACCTGCAGATGAACGGGGGGCAGGCAAGTCCTACCAAGTACATAGGAATTCAGCTGGGGGGAGGAGGGGAGGGGGGGGGGGGGGGGGAGAGAGGGGCGGAGTCGGGGCATAAAGGAGGTGGGGGTGAGGAGGAGGAGGCAGGAACGGTGGTGGGGGGAGAAGATGGAGGGGGAGAAAGAGAGAGAAAGGAGAGGAGGGGAGGGGAGGAAAGTGGAAGGTGCGGAGGAGGAGGAGGAGGAGGAAGAGGGGGTGGTTAATATAGGAAAGGTATCAACTCTTTGTCGCTGCATGATGTGTGAGTGATGTGTGTGTGTGTGTGTGTGTGTGTGTGTGTGTGTGTGTGTGTGTGTGTGTGTGTGTGTGTGTCCTATTGTGTTTGCATGTGTGTCTATGTGTGTGTGCAAGCATTTGCGGCAGACTCTGCGTATTGTGATTTGCAACAGAAGTTAGTGGGCATGCAGAGACGCTAGAGATTACAGAATCATACACACGCACACTGTCTACTGCAAAGACACAGGATAAGAACAGAGAGGAGGGAGAGAGAGAGAGAGAGAGAGAGAGAATGAGAGGGTAAAAGAGAGAGTGAAGGGGGGGATGATGAGAGGGAAAGAGAGAGGAGCGAGAGAGAGGGATGTAGGCAGAGAGAAAAGAAATGGAGAGAGAGAGAATGAGAGGGAGAAAGAGTGAGGGGGAGAGATGATGAGAGGGAAAGAGAGAGGAGAGGGAGGGAGAGTAGGAGAGGGATGGAGAGAGAGTAAGAGATGGAGAAAGGGAGAGAGAGAGAGAGAGAGAGAGAGAGAGGGACAGTGAGAGGGAGAGAGGGAGAGAGAGAGAGAGAGAGGGGGACAGTGAGAGGGAGAGAGGGGGAGAGAGAGATCCCTGCAACTGTCATTCTCTGTTCTGCTGTGTTTCTCTCCTCTGTTCCTCTCCTCCATTTCCTTTCTTCCCATGCTTCCTCCTTAACTCACTACTGTGACATTTTCGCTGTGCCAACACACACACACACACACACTGACCAACACAAGCTGCAACTGTGGCATGTGGCCATTGGTTCTGTTTTTGTAATTGTATGTTCAACATTAAAATAAGATTTATGTAAAACATTCATATTCTTTATAATATTTGTCTGGTCTTCAAACAGAGAGAGGGGAAAGGGAGAGAGAAAGAAAGAAAGAGAAAGACAGAGAGACATAGGGAGAGAGGGAGAGAGCAAAGGACATAATGAAT
>NW_028178941.1:0-9287 GCF_964030765.1 Micromesistius poutassou | reverse complement strand
AGAGAGAGAGAGAGAAAGAGAGAGAGAGAGAGAGAGAGAGAGACGGCAGGCAGTATTTGTCTGGAAGAGGTGTGTGTGTTTGAGAGAAGGGTGTGTAAATAGAATATGAATCATGTGTATATATATTTTATGTAAATTGATGTGTACAATATACCCCACAACCAGTGACGGTATCTGTATTTATGTGTGTGCTTGGGGAAGTAGTTACACAACAAACTAAAGTAACGCAACAGCACACATCTACAACAATAAACAAAGCAATGGCTTCAGCCACACTTTGAGGCTAATTGATTAATTAAGCTTTCAACACTCAGAGAGAATACACTGGTGTGGTCCATCGCCTTCTCTGGAGGTTGAAGTGGCCCTCCCTCTCTCCCCCCCCCCCCCCCCCCCCTCCTCCCCTCCCCCCCCCCCCCCCCCCTCCCCCCTCCCTCCCCCTCTTGACAAGCTCTGGGGGGTTCCACGCCGCCTCATCACCAGCCCGCCTCTCCTCTGGTCTCCCTGAAGAGGCCCCCGGTGGCTCTGCAGCAGACAGGGGGTTGAGTGGAAGCCTCGCACTCCCCTTCCTCCCCCTCCTCCCCCCCTAGACCCTCCACTCAGCCCCCTGCCGGGCCCGGACCACCTACCGCCGGCGCCACCTCCCGCTGGCGACACCTCAACCGCGGCCTCCACCGCCTCCACCGCCTCCACCGCCTCCACTCATCAGCGTGGGGGTTGAATCTCCACAGATGTCCCATGTCACCTTCCCAGCCTGCCAGGGTTTTTCAAAAGAATCAAACACTCTGCTGGTCTCCACTAGTCTCAGCTGGTCTCTACTAGTCTCTACTAGGCTGTGCTGGTCTCTTATGTTGTTATTTCTCCTGGTCTCTACCGGTCTCTCCTGGAGAATGCGACGGCTGTGTGCGTGCGGTCTTTTTTGCCCTGCTCCCCGTGATTCCTCGTTCCCCTGCATGACAATCTGCGCGTCAACTTGGACACAAATAACGTGCTTACCGGGAACGGGTGCTGGTGCTGATGTATCGATCGGCGCCGGCATGAACTCCACTCACGTCGTGTTCGGGGGAAAACGGGAGACCATATTTTCTCTTTTTCACTGCGTGGAGAAGTGAGGTTATTTGTTTTGTAATGGGTCATTTTTTAAATGGCACTAAAACTGTTGTACAAATGTCAACAACACATTTGGTTTCCTGCGCGGCCCCCACACTGGAGCCGGGTGGGTGTTTGTGGGCCAGCGAACATCTACATTTACATTGTACGCTATTTTATGCATATTAAATGGCGCGCACAAAACAACTTGTACACCTGTCCTCCCTGTCCCAACGCTCCCTAAGAGCCGGGAATCACGACCTGGAGTCTTGTCTGTGCCGCCGTCCTCCGCGGTGGGAGTTTTTTCCTCCTGTTAGCTTCGGGGAGAATCTATCCTGTTCAGGCATTTAGAGGAGACTGTTATCCAGAGCGACTCGCAGCGAGTGCCGACGCAGGTCAATAAGAAGCAGGCAGCGATTAGGCATCTCGGTCTAAGACGCGGATCGAAACTACGACCTATTGGCAGGGACTCAAGGAAACGCCCCCCCCGACACCCGACTCTACCAGGGCTTGTAGACGGAACACAGAGAGGAGAGCACCACTGTTCACTGGGTAGTGGTTAACAGCCCGGCCTGGTTAATCAGGTCGGTGGTTAGTCCGCCGCCGAGATCAACGCCTCAGTCACCGGCGTACGGCTAAAATCACATTCATGGCGTTTATGTCTCCAAAGGAGCCATCACCCTGCCGACTGACCGGTAACCAGGTTACTAACGTCTGTGTGAAGCCCCTCTCAGTATGCACGGTACCGCGGCTTCCTTGGAGACCTAGAGAGAGAGAAACGTAGAGAGAGAGAGAGACAGAGAACGAGAGACCTAGAGAGGGAGAGACCTAGAGAGAGAGAGAGAGACCTAATAAGGGAGAGACCTAGAGAGAGAGAGACCTAGAGAGAGAGAGAGAGAGAGAGAGACCTAGAGAGAGGGACGAAGAGAGAGAGAGAGACAGAGACCTAGAGATAGAGAGAGAGACCTAGAGAGAGAGAGAGAGACAGAGACCTAGAGAGAGAGAGAGAGAGGGACCTAGAGAGAGAGAGAGAGACAGAGACCTAGAGAGAGAGAGAGAGAGGGACCTAGAGAGAGAGAGAGAGACAGAGACCTAGAGAGAGAGAGGGACCTAGAGAGAGAGAGAGAGAGAGAGACCTAGAGAGAGAGAGAGAGGGACCTAGCGGGTGAGATACCTAGCGACCTACCCCCCCCCCCCCCCCCCCTACTAAGTACGCACAGTAACACGTCTTCCTCGGCGAGTCCGTCTCGGTTCTGGTGAGCCCTGCGTGTTCCTGCGTGCGCGGCGGCGGTGGCGGCGCTGGGCAGCGTCTGCAGCGGTGGACGAAGTGTCCCAGAGCACTTAGCGCTCCACGCAGAGCCCTCCGTCCCCGCGGCAGCAGAAGGTAAACAGAGCAGATGAAAGAGGGAGCATATGGACTTGGCCACAATAGATCTGAGGGCCCTTGTTGCCGGTGTGAGAGCTGCTATTACCGCCCCGGCCCGGAAGACGCCGGGCTGGATACCTACCAATTCAGATCTGGGCAGCAGAACAGACCGGGACACAATCGCTCTGTTTAACCGCAATCTCCCAATAACCATTACAATTACAGACACTCCAAGTTGCCAAAGACGAAAAAGGCGAACGGGCGTCTTGTTTTATTGTGATGGTTTCATTTTGATCCGGCACAGCCCGTAATAGTAACAATCGACGCCTGGACAATTTACCACCAAAAGTTATCATTTTTAGCTTCCGGGAGATGTGCTTTTATTGTCCTCCCCGTCCTGCCCGGCGCCTCAGTCTTAAACACATTTATTTATCCCGCAATTCGCTCAGCGGCGCGGCACGGCGCGGAGCCCCCCCCCCCCCCCGTGGAACCCGGGGGGGCTCTCGTCAATCTCGCGCCGCGATGGTCCCCTCATGAGCGTCGGTGCGTCTGGCGGACGACCTCGCCCGCCGCCGCCGCCGCCATGGAACGCAGACACCTTGAGACACACCTTATTATGCACCACCCGCAGTAGACCGCCTCACCGCCCGCCCCCCCCCGCTGTCCCCCGGAGGCCAACGCGAGGGGGGGGGGAGGCGAAGGGGGACAACAAGGGCCGGATCCGTAACACCACAGTGCTGGCCGTGGGGGTGGGTGGGGGGGGGGAGACGGGGGGGGGGGGGGGGAAACGGGGGGGGGGGGGCGGGGAGAGGGGCTCTCCACGCCGGCTGGCGGAACAAGGACTGTAATCTGCATGGAGGCTCAGCCCTCAGGCTGAGTAAAGGTTATTTTGGCCAGGTACAGCAGACATAATGATATGTCACGGATGCAGCGAGCGGTACCGGGGTTGGGGTGGGGGGGGTGGGGTGGAGGGGGGGTGATTTACGGGCCGGCCGGGCGGGGGGGCTGCCTGGCGGGCGGGGGGGGCCGGCGTGGCCGAGTGCCGGGGCCTGAGTTGTGATGGAGATAAACGTCACGCCGGGCTTATCTACAGAGATCTGATGTGGCTTTAAACTGACTAGTGGGCTTTTAATGTGTGCGCCCTAAATCTGTGTGTGGTGCTGGATTTACAACCGGGAGGTTTATGGTTCTTTTGAGACCCGCTGCGGCGGGGCTAATGCCGCGTGGGGCGCGGAGGAGCGGCTCACGCAGTGTGTACAAATATTGATAATCGGGGAGGACTGATGAAGCGGTTCTCCGGGCGGCCGCGTCTCGGTGGCTCCGCTGCGGCGCTAACGTGTGGAACCTGGGATTGTTATTGACGGGGCCGCTCTGATACCAATAAGCCCCATCATCAATCACCGATCCTCAATGACCAGCCAGCTCATGGGATTAGCTAATGATTAGGCAATTAGGTGTGTAGTTAATTGGCTTAAGGGTTCTTATTCTCTACGTCAACAGCACGTGGCTCGTCGCGTAACAGTTGATGTTATCTCCGTCTATTGTATATTCACAGCAATTATCGACGTGAAACATAATTTCTCTGCGGTTTGATGTTAATTTCGGAAAAAAAGGTGTTGAGATGTGGCGCTAAGATTAATTGATCACAGATCGACCGAGTTGCAATATTTTGTGTCTCGTCTTATAAATCACTCTTTACTGTCAACAGACCCCCCCCCACACACACACACACACACACACACACAAACACATACACACTCTCACACGAAAACACCCGTACACGCAAACCCAAACACACTCACACGCACATGCACACGCACACACACACAAAAAACATCCATGCACAAACACACGCACGCGCACACGCGCACGCACACACACACACACACGCACACACACTGAGCCGTATCTGTGGCGTTGGTTTGGCGACGCTGTGCATCTCTCTGCCGATCGGTGGCTGTTGAGCTGTTTGCATGATAAAACTGAAATTAAAATGGTTGTGTGCCAAACCCGGGGATGACCTGGCTGCTGTGCTTTCCTTGCAGTTTCCCCCCCCCCCCCGGCTAATTTCTGCGCCGTCCCCTCCCTCACGCGCGGCAGTAATGAGAAAACGCGCCGTTGTCTTTGTTTACGGAGCTAGCCGCCCTGACCCCGGCTCTCAGCATTGTTTGAAAGCCAACAGCGGGGCGGGAATTATGATCTCACGTCCGCGGCGAATAAGGACGAGGAGAGCGGCCTGCTTATTTATTTCTTCATTCTTTTTTCGCTGAGTTGGGAGAGAGAGAGAGCGGGTCTGGAGCCCTGCAGCAGGCTGTGGTGCCTGCCGGTGAGTTATGCCCGGCTGACGTACAGCGCTCCCTGACAAACAGCGTGAGTAAGCAGAATCGGAGGAGGCGGCGGCGGCGTCACAAACGAGGCTTTTCATTTGTTTTCCATTGTGATCATTCCCACGTTATATCAGAGGCGATGCCGTCGCTTAAACAGCTGTCAGAGGGGCGATGAACGTTTACTTCAGCGCCACGCCGGGCTCAGGGGTAGCGTGGCGTCCAGGGAGTCGGACTCACCGAAAGAGAAACACAAAGGCACCAGGTTAGATTCCCACACCCGCAGCTTCACCTGTAATCGGGGCGGCACGCGGCTCAGGAGGTAGAACGGTTGGGGCTGGTAACCGGAGGGTTACTAGTTCGATCCCCCGGCTCATCCTAGCCTCCTCTTAGCTCAGGTATACCTCGAGTGTCGAGGTGTACCCGAGCGAGACGCCCTCACCCCTGACTGCTCCTGACTGCAGCTGGCTGCCGCCCCGCGTGGCTGACTCCGCCAGTCGGTGTGTGAACGTGTGTGTGTGTGTGTGAATGGGTGAATGTTACCGAACGGCCGGCGATTCCACCAGCGTACACACGCAAACACCGGGCGGTGTTGTTGCCGTCCGGCGGAGCGCCAGCAGACTGAAACGGATTTCAGGTGGGCCGTGACTGACACCCTCCAACATGCAGCCCAAACATATCTTCAGTCCAATCTCCCAACAATGTGGCTATGAATAAGCGATGGCGACGCCCGTCAGCGACCGGCTAACACCAGGTCAGCGGTGCTCGCACACGCCGACCCCACAACTTAAATGAACTTTTAAATTGATTTCTGGAACTTTTTCCCCTGGCCGCTCAGACGCGCCGCTCAGACATGAATGTGGTTGATTTGTTTCACACGAGATACTGTATGTCAGTGCAGTCAGTATTGGCTTTCTTTAATGTATATCTACAATATTAATAATACAGCGATGCCTCTGGGAAATTGATTTTTTACTTATTTATTGCTTCATCAAGTGTCTGCGCCGGCCGGACCTCTGGGGGAATCTGAGCGCGCTCAGTGGGGAGCGTCTCCCCCCCCCCCCCCCCCTCCCCCGGCGCCCTCGCAGAGCAGGTCCCCACGCGTTACCACAACGTCGCTCCAACCATTCACAAAATCAAACCAAAATGGTGGCCAAATTAAAGAAACGGTAACGGTTAAGGAACAGAAAAATGACAGGAAACATTTTCTTCATGGGCACTTTGAGTAAGAGCGCCACAAAGAAGAGCCCTTTAAACGTTATTCTCTTAATGAATGGAGATGACCACCTCCTCCTCCTGCTCCTCATCCCTACCCACACCTCCTCCTCCTCCTCCACCTCCCTCTCCTCCTTCTCCTTCTCCATCGCCCAGCTCTGCTCCTTTCGTCGATCAATCAGGGCGTGCTACGGGAGCAGGAGAAACAGTAACAAGTTAAAGAAAGACGATAACAACGGTAACCGTTTCCTCCATGGGTCCTATAAGTAAGATCGCTCTTTAACCGTCGACTTAAGGAGGCCCGCCGATCCAGTCACAGGCTGCGGCGGCGGACTATTGTTAATTCTGTGACGGTGGCCGCGGTTCTAAGTGGACTTTAAACCGGTTAATGTAGTTCTCAGCTCCAGAAACAAAGGTGAAATGAAAAGCCGGCGGTTGCGTAAGGCTTGATTTATACGGCTTCCACTAAGTCTAAAGAGGCTATTACAGGCTCCCTCTCTGGCCCTGAGGAGTGTTTACCGAGGTCAGAGAGCCACACAGCCTCACACACTAAATAACACGCGCGCACATCCCCAACACGCCGGCTACACAGCCGCTAATTGTCTATAAATCTCTGCTTTCTGCGGTCACCGCGAAGCGTCGCTTTATGAATTCATGAGTGTTTACTGCTTGGTGTTTAGCGTTGTTTAGTGTTTTGACGCTTTCATCAAAACGACGTACAGTGAATTCAGTCATTAAGGAGCAGGTAGGGGTTAGACAGTACAGAGACAGGTCATTAAGGAGCAGGTAGGGGTTAGACAGTACAGAGACAGGTCATTAAGGAGCAGGTAGGGGTTAGACAGTACAGAGACAGGTCATTAAGGAGCAGGTAGGGGTTAGACAGTACAGAGACAGGTCATTAAGGAGCAGGTAGGGGTTAGACAGTACAGAGACGAGCAGAGCAGAGTATGGAGCAGGTATGGGTTAAGGGGGTCATCTCTATTCATCAAAAGAATAAACGAACCACAACCACTTTAATTCATACCTATTTGTTTATTTAAATAAACCGTGTAATTAATAAAACCAGAAAAAACACACAGTCTGAGTCACGGGAAAACAGAATTAACAGGATAACGGATGAATAAAGCGAAACGTTTGTTATTCGATAACGGGTTTCTCAGTCGAAGGCCGTCTGACAAAAGGACCAAAGGAGTCGGAGACGCCGCCACGAACGCTCACTTGAGCGGGCATTAAAGCCATGGTTACCGAGGCTGTACTTTACCTCCGCGCCGCGCCGGGGGTGGAGGTGAGGGGGGCTGATCTGTGTTGTGTGTGTGTGTGTGTGTGGGGGGGGGGGTGGGGGGGGTGGTGGGGGGGGGTGATAGAGGTGGACAGAAAGGCAACACAAAGGCCTTTCTGCTGCCGCTCCGTTCAATCAGCGACGGCACACATCTGACAGCGAGAGCACTCTCGCCAACCTGCCTCCCGCTCCCGCCCGCCTTCACAGGGCGGCGGCCAGATTAAAGTCGGCCCACATTCGCAGGCTTTGATTCCGCCATACCCCCCACCCACTCCTCCACCCCCCCCACCCCCCCCCCCCCCCAGCCTCCACCCCCACCTCCCCACCCCCCCCCCCCCCCCCCTCTGGAGGTGCAGTCGTACCTTGCGGCGCGACAATGAGCAGCAATCCCGGCCTTTCATGTGTGTGCGAGAGTCTTGTTAGATCAAAACCCAGTGATGTGGAATGAAGGGACAGGGTACGGAACAGACAGGGTGGTCCTCCGCCGCTGCCGCCGCCGCCGCCGCACACTCCTCCACCCTCCCCCACTCCTCTTACTTCTCTGCCTCCTCCTCCTCCTCTTCCTCTCCCTCTCACCTTCCTCCCCCCCCCCTTCCTCCTCCTCCTCCTTACCCACTCCTCCCCTTCATCTTCCTCCCACTACCACTCCAACTCACATCCTCCTCCTCCTCCTACTCCCCAGCCTCCTCCTCCCCATCCTCCTTCTCCTCCTCCCCATCCTCCTTCTCCTTCTCCTCCTCCTCCACATCCTCCTTCTCCTTCTCCTCCTCCTCTTCCTCCTCCCTTTCCTCCTCTCCCCCCTCCTCCTCCTCCTCCTCCTCCTCCTCCTCCCACTCCAACTCGCCTCCTCCTCCTCCTCCTCCTACTCCCCAGCCTCCTCCTCCCCATCCTCCTTCTCCTCCTCCTCCTCCTCCTCCTCCTCCTCCTCCTTTTCATTTCTCATTTAATCAACACCTTCATCCCAGTCCTGGTACCCCCTGTCTAACATCGGATCAGGCCGATGGAGCCATGTTGATGTTCACTATTCAGTCTCTCAGCGGCTGCGTCGACACGGCGACCTGCAGTGGTCTCAGATGCTGAAATTCTATATTCTTAATTCTGACACAAATTCTATATATGTATGCTAGGACTCTCCCCTGCCTGTGCATGATGTGGTGCTCACACGCGGCCTCTAACTTTCTCATGTCAGTACTGAGCCACCAGGGGTCAGGGGGCATCTGGCTCTAGGAGGCCTACAGGTAGACCGCGGACGTTTGGGGATCGAACCCAGAACCTTTCTGCATGTATGGAGAAGGCGGTGCCATCTCTTACCCCTGATAACGATGTATTTATTTACTCATTTGCTTGGCTGTAAATACTTGCACAGTGTTTGTGTTGCTGTGCGAGACATAAGTGGGCTCTTTATTAATATTTGGAATGCTGTGTCGTTGTAAGTATTGGTCATTCCAAATAAATGAATTAAATGTGTCACCTGTGTTAGTTAGCGTTAGTTTGTTATTTTAAACCCTGGGTTTAGAGTTCCCCTTTAAAAGCCACTCTACTGGGAACACAGCCATGACACATACTGGAGACCCCACTCTCACTACACACACACACACACACACACACGCACACACGCAGAGGCATGTGAGCGTGTGTGTCTGTATGCGTTGGACTTAGTTTGTGTGGGAATGGGAAGTGTGTGTGTGTGTCTGTATGTGTATTTGAGAGAGAGAGAGAGTTTAGCTTTTGTATTTGCATGTTTGTGTGTGTCTGTGTGTGTGTGTGTGTGTGTGTGTGTGTGTCTGTATGTGCGTACGTGTGTGTGCTTGTGTGTTTTGCGTCAATGCGCGTGTGTGTTTTGCACGTGTGTGTGTGTGTGTGTGCACGCACGTGCGAGTGCTAGCTCAACTCCTCCCGTAATCAGGGCTGCGTGTCGTGTCGCCGGCCGAGCCGAATGGGCGCTCTACTCGCTCGCCCGGAGAGAGAGAGAGAGAGAGAGAGAGGGGAAGTTCTGAGTGCGTGAGGGGCTACTCGG
>NW_028178942.1:0-1000 GCF_964030765.1 Micromesistius poutassou | reverse complement strand
GCCCCAGGGCTCGGTCCTTGGACCTATTTTATTTTCTATTTATATAAATGATCTCTGTATCAATTTGTCAAATGCTGCTTATCACTTTTATGCTGACGACACTGTCATTTATTGTTGTGCGTCCTCTGTTGTGCATGCATTTGAGCTGTTACAGTCTGCTTTTAATGTTGTACAGGCCCGACTACAAAGTCTCAAACTGGTTTTAAACACCAGCAAATCAAAAATAATGGTTTTCTCAAAAGCTACCTACTCAACTGAAAATTTACCCTCTGTAATAACTGCTCAAGGAAACCCATTCGAGGTTGTTACTAAGTATAAATACTTAGGTTTCCTTCTAGATACGGAGCTTTCGTTTAAATTGCATATTGAAAACCTGGTAAAAAAACTCAGGCTAAAGCTTGGCTTCTTTTATAGAAATCGTGTGTGTTTCTCTCTGCGAGTGCGTAAATTGCTTGTGTCGTCAACTTTCCTACCAGTAGTTGACTATGGAGATGTGTTGTACATGTGTGCTTCGTCCAAAAGCCTAGCAGCTTTGGACACTGTATATCACAGTGCATTAAGGTTTTTCACTGGCTGTGGTCGTCTCACTCATCACTGTCAGCTCTACTCGATGTCCGGGTGGCCATCTCTGAGCACCCGGAGAGAAACTCATTGGTTGCTTATGATATACTGTATAAGGCTCTCCTTGGTATGGTTCCTCCCTACCTCTGTTCACTCCTCCGTCGAACAGAAAATCGATATGCCTTAAGGTCCAGTGATATCTATTGTTTGAGCATTTCTAGAGTGCGGACTGAATTAGGGAAAAAAGCGTTTAGTTATGCCGCTCCATTAACATGGAACAACCTCCAGGCTGAACTGAAATTGTCTGAACTTGTATCTCTTGGTGTATTTCGACACTTCTTAAAGGTCCGACAACAAAAATCATTTGAGTGGTGCCTTTGCTGACCAACCTTGTCACCTTGACCTCCTGCTCCCTGCACTTTTTGTTTTAACCTCTATT
>NW_028178943.1:0-14363 GCF_964030765.1 Micromesistius poutassou | reverse complement strand
CAACCGGAACTCTGCCGTGGTCCACTTCGCCTCCGATCAATAGACGAAGACAAGGAATAGGAGAAGAAACAAGACACAAAAAAGGAGTCGAATTCAAATCAATCTTCGGACACCTTGTGGTGTTGGGACGACGGACGACAGACGGATGTTTAAAACATTTAACTCCGCCAGGATTGACCCCGGAGCGGAAACACCAGCAGCCCTACCACAGGTGGACTGAGCCGCTGGTGTTCCCCCCCCCCCGCAGGCAGGGAGACGGGTATTGACGTGAGGGGGGAGAGAGAGTGCGGCCGAGCGGGCGGGGGGTGATTGGATGGTTACAGAGGTCAGCGTGGGTCGATGCGGGGGGGGGGGGGATGTCATCAGCATAAATCTGTGGAGCGCTGCGACCGCCGCTACACCAGCCATCACCAGAATCCCCACAACCCCCCAGGAACCACCGGCGTGAAAAAACTAACACCACCCTTAAAAAAGGAGTTGCAGTTGATGACACGCACTCCAGAGCCCGAGCTATGCTAACGTTGCACCTTTCTTTTCCCGACTACAAAGTCGAAAGGTCCTACATTGGGGGTTCCGTCCCCAATGCAAACCCGTAGATATCCATGAGCGAAATCCCCTAGCCAATACCTTACCCAAGCCACTAACCTGCTCCTTAACGGCATCTGAAGTCACTGTAAATCTCCTTGGATAAAAGTGTCCACTTAATGAAGAGTGAATAGCAGTTAGCCAACGTACTCAATATACGCAACAGCCTTTAATGGCTTTATCCACCCCATGAAATGTCACTCCAATAAAACACTCGATTTGAAGAGGACTATGTGTGGGGAATTCAACGTTCGACCGCCTTTTGCAAACCACTGCTACGTCTGGTCCTTTTTTTAGCCACCCTCGTCTTTTCTGCACTTTCTCCTGACGGTTCAGCTCTTCCACCTCGCCGGGTCCAACGCATCACTCGCTCGCTTCATGCTTCGTCTGCTCATATACAGAAACAAACACAAAACGCCCCGGCACTGGGCTGCACAATGCGTTATCTCCCTCGCTCTCTCTCTCTCTCTCTTTCTCCCATTTACCACCAGGCTATCTCGCCCATTCAGGTTGCCATGCTAACGATTCTACGGATCACTTGTTTCTATGTTTTTACTCAAATTGAAAAAGAAACTGACGGAACAGTTTTCTTTTCCCGGCCTTTCTGAAATTATTTGAAACTATTGTCGGGAGGAACATACGACACGGACGCGTGAACGCACAAGCTGTTGACTGACAAAGCCTCCTGACTGACTGCGCACGTGTGAGGTCATCACACATCACACAGAGCAGACGCCGGCCAACATGTGTCATCTTAACTTCAAGTTCTCCTCTACCTCCTTCTCCTCCATCTGCTGTAGTCAGACGGTACAAAACCTCCCTCGCTGATCTGTGCGTGTGTGTTGTGTGTGTGTGTGTGTGTGTGTGTGTGTGTGTGTGTGTGTGTGTGTGTGTGTGTGTGTGTGTGTGTGTGTGTGTGTGTGTGTGTGTGTGTGTGTGTGTGTGTGCAAATCATGCAATGCCCTTTTACTACTACTGCTAATTGGCAGCACCCATGTAGTAGGAAAGGTAAATAAGTGTGAACTCAGACGAGTGTGTGTGTGTGTGCAGCAACTCTTACTATATTCTGTCTATATTCTGTTGCTCAATGAATGCAATATTTGTTTGCTTTTGCAAAAAATGGGAATGAACATGAACAAAAACATCACATCAATCAAAGCCACTCAACCAGAGTTAATCTAAAACATAACATGAACATAAACACTGATCCACAGCTAGTCCAGAACATAAACACTGATCCACAGCTAGTCCAGAACATAAACACTGATCCACAGCTAGTCCAGAACATAAACACTGATCCACAGTGACTCCTCCAGAACATAAACACTGATCCACAGTGAGTCCAGAACATAAACACTGATCCACAGTGAGTCCAGAACATAAACACTGATCCACAGTGAGTCCAGAACATAAACACTGATCCACAGTGAGTCCAGAACATAAACACTGATCCACAGCTAGTCCAGAACATAAACACTGATCCACAGTGAGTCCAGAACATAAACACTGATCCACAGTGAGTCCAGAACATAAACACTGATCCAGAGTGAGTCCAGAACAGCTGCTCCAGTTCCCCCTGACTGCACGGTCAAAGTCCCAGAGCCCAGCTGGGCCCACAACAGTCTGGAGAGAGCAGGGTAAAGAGCTGTTTGTTGGACCCCACTTGGTGCTCGGGGGATGGGGAAGGGAAGGGCGGGCTAGGGGCCGCAGATGGGACCACTGCCGAGATCAGCAAAACAAGTCGTGGTCACGATGACTTGGAGAAACACAGTTTATTTGTATGAACGTCAGTGTGTGTGTGTGTGTGTGTGTGTGTGTGTGTGTGCAAGTGTATTTTTGTGTCCGACGTGTGTATGTGTGTGTGTAGGATGGAGGAAGTGTCTATGTTGGTGTGAGTGTCTGTGTAGGATTGCACGTGTGTCTGCCGGTGTGTGTGGGAACAACATCCCAGCATGCAGTGCATCATATTGTCTTTGGCTGAACAGTAAGTGCCCAGAGAGTACGGCTGTGTGCGTGCGGGTACAGACACACACATCTGGTCTACAGGACAGGTGGCTCAGCAGACAGAGAGGTCAAAGGTCACCACCGCGTAGGGTGTCACGAGAACTAGTGAAGCTGAGTCAGGGTGTGTGAAGGTGTTCAGGTGTCTGACTGAAACCATCGCAGGATCGTCTCCGAGAATCCGGACGGATGACACATATCTCGTATGTCTTCTTAGATATCAGACAGACGGCCAGACACACAAAAGGAGAAGTAGGGAGTAGAAGAGGAGGAGAAGTAGGGAGTGAGGAAGAGAATGAGACAAGAAAGAGAAAGGGTTAGAAAGACTGGTCTAGGTTGTCTTGCTTGATCAAGGTGGATGATCTCTCTCTCTCTCTCTCTCTCTCCAGCGGTGTTCCAGCCTGTAGTGCTAGCTCCCAGTGGCCCTACGGTCACTCAGTCAGACAGACGTTATTCCCTCCCTCCTTCCCTCTCTCTCTCCTTCCCTCCACCATGTGCTTCCCTGTGACTCCCATCTGTGCCTTACGTAAGGCCACACATGCACCTCTCTAACTCTCAACTACTTTACCCTACTAACTTTTTTCTCTCTCTCTTTCTTTCTTTTTGCTTAATCAAGGCGGAAGATCTCTCACTCTCTCTCATAGTGATACTGAGTGATGAGTGATACTCACCCCTCAGCGTTTTCTACTTCTCCATGGAACAATTAGTCATATTAGTGAAGCAATGCTGATCGTTTCACAGAAAACAAAACTCAACATATCTGTGGTCTACCTGTAGGCATCTTTCAGCAAGATGCACCTAGCCCTCCACGGCCCCGGGCCTAGAAAAAAAAATAATGTCTGTGTGGGAATTCGGAGGAAAGCATCAACTGAATGCCTGGCAGCAAAACAACTGGACGATCAAAAGTGCAGTGGAGGGCTCCTCCCTGCTAAACAAAAGGACTGCGGGAGTGTTACCAGACACCACCCTGTCCGGGCCTGTCGGGATGGGCTGCCATCCTGGGCGTACGGACATTTATGATGGAGTCAGGTGAATTAAATCTAGCTGCTTCAGCACTCGGAGCCGGTCCAAGTGTCCTTGAGCAGGTCGCTGGAGTCGCAGCCGTGAAACACAGGGGAACCCGATGAACTTTACTTGTTACTTACTCGTAATCTGAAATCTCAACTAATTCTCTCATTCAGGACCAATTGAAAGTGAAGTCACACACACACACACACACACACACACACACACACACACACACACACACACACACACACACACACACACACACACACACACACACACACACACACACACACACACACACACACACACACACAGGCTTGAGGCTTTTTCCAAAGCTGTGAAAAGTGTGAAAGTGAATACAGATACAGGACATAGATGAGCAGGTAAGGGGTTAGGGGGCATCTCGCTAAAGAAAGCCTACAGCTAATCTGTGTACATTGGTTGTAACTTATATTATCTTGCAATTAACATACACACACACACACACAACACAACATATCAACATAATGTGTGTGGGAAAATGCCAATGATGAAACTTAATGAGCCGATAAAACCATTCCTGCGAGAGTTTTGACAAGGAGGTGCCTGTTAGCAATTAGTCGTCCAAACCAACGCTCCTGCCCTGCCTCTAGTTCCCATCCCTATCATACACGTCGTGTATGATATCATACACATCGTGTATGATAGGGATGCAATGCAGTTTCTGGTGCTTCTAAGAGGTGACACCCATTATGTCTACTGCGTTCAACATGAGCGTTACTTGAGATGACTAACGCAAATCATTCCAACCACACCCAGATGTGGTGTAATCATTCCTTTGAAAAGCTCTGAATTTCTGATTAAATAGTGAGTCAGGAGAGGAGAGTCGTTGTGCCCTCGGGTGAGCCCTCAAGGAATGGGCCCTTAAGACGTTGCCCCTCCCCATCAACCTGCTGCTGCAGCAAAGGGCCACACACACACAAACACACTCTCACCATTACAACACACACACACACACACAATTACACCATTTCAAAGAAACGATTACACCATTTCACACACACATGGTGTGTGTGTGTGTGAAATGGTGTAATCGTTTCTTTGAAAAGCTCTAAATTTCTGATTATATATATGAGTCAGGAGAGGCGAGTCGTTGTGCCCTCAGGGTCAGCCCTCAAGGAATTCAAACAAGCCAGTACTTTAAATCCTGTCCCTTTGATGCCAATTAAAACCTGACAGCCTGACACCTGACTCCTTGACATTTGTCAGTGATAGCCGATGGAGGATGGGCGAGAGACACAAATCTCAATGGACAGACAGAGTGAGAGACTCTGTGGGGGCAAAAAGCCAGGCCAGGTCAGGTTTCATGGACGGGGGACATATGTTCAAGTACCGGCGGGGGTTAAAGGTCAAACCGAGGATCGCTTTCACACGACACCCATGGCTTCTCTGACCGCCTCGTCCAACACGTCAGAGAAATGTGTCTCAAAATCGTCCGCGTTCCCCGTATGGGTGATAATGAGAGTGAGGCATGGTTTGGGAAGAGAGACCAGACATAGCAGGGAGGTACCGGAGTCCAGTGGTACTCTCCACTTTGCCGATCTTTTTACAAGTGTGACGGCTTAGTGACAGGTCCTACTCTGTCAGAATGGCCAGCATCCAGCCTCAACGACCGCACAGCAATTAACCAAACTTAGATCTGAGCAATCCATGTTCAGGTCTGGGCTAATGGGTGCGGTGAATTGTAGATAACATTGTGGAGAGTTGCAAGATTTGAGCTAGATTGTTAACAATTCTAGTACAGGTTTGTTTTAATTTATTTATAGAAATACATATTTTCTTTTTCAGTGAAGCAAACGAGGACGGATTATAACCTTGATAGACGAAATGTTTCTTTTTCGCAGCAAACAAAGATCCCAAATGTGCTTGCTTGCATTTAAATAATAATGGTAGTTGTATCAGCAGTCAGACGGCATTTACAAACTCTCGGCCTTCACCGTACCACCGGCAGATTGTTCACACATCCAATCCGCACGAAGCCAAAACTAACCGGCTTTCAGATGAGAAAAATCCTCTGATTTCCACTCTCTATCATCGACCGCCTTCACTGCTTTAAACACGTATGAAAAACACAGCCGCGCACAACCCACTCTGTACACACGCCACGTACCGCCGTCGTCATGGAACCTCCGTACAGCCTGTGTTTTTCATCCCCTGCTAAATGGCTGTTGAAAAAAATAATTGATAGTTTGAACAGAGCCTGAAACAGAACTATCTTTGTGCTGTGTTGCAATGCTCAGATTACACTCATTCAATTTTCCGCCAAACAAACCTAATAACAATATCATCCGTGCGCATAGCGGACGTTTCCACGCGGCCAAGCGGTAACAGGGAAGGGAAAGGGCCGCCAGTCCCTTAAGGCAGCACACGTAATCACCCCTCCTCCTATACGCAGAGTTTAGTCAACACAACGGGACTGTTAGCAAATAACAAAAAGCACCCCCCCTTCCCCCACCCTGCCAGAGACCCCCACCCCAACACCACGGATACAGCCCCCCCCCCTCCGCCCCCCCACGTCAACGCGGCCTCTTTATGAGGGGGATGTGAGGTGGGAGTAATGGGCCCTTAAGACATTGCCCCCTCCCCATCAACCTGCTGCTGCAGCAAAGGGCCACGCACACAAACACACTCTCACCATTACAACACACACGCACACACACAAAGTCACATCAGTACCACACCATACAATTTATTTGATGATAGTGTTTGAAATGACGCAACTCAGAAAGAGAGCGAAGGAGAGAGCGAAGGAGAGAGAGAGAGCGAGAGAGAGCGAGAGCGAGAGCGAGAGAGAGAGAATGTCCGGAAGCTGGTTGTCACAGGCCTAAAGGGCTCTTTATGGTCCCACGATCACACAACGCAGCGACCACGCAGACGCTTTGACGTAGTCGTGAACGTTTATGGTCCCGCGTCGGGTTTTAGTGAGCGGACCAATCACAGCCCTTTACGGCTGCGTCGCCTCGACGGAAGGTTACCATTTTTGGGAGGCGCACGTCAGGCCCTTGCGGTGGACGCAAGGAGGGTCCGCAAGGACGTAAGGGGTCCGTAACCCCCTTGCGTTGCGCGAACGTCAGACCATAAAGAGCCCTTTCAGTTACCCCCCCCCCCCCCCCCATGTCGCGTGAGCAGGATGGTCCGTCAACTCACTCCGGGGAGACGGTAAAAGTCAATCCAACAATGGCTGGATGGGTTTACCCCCAGTGTGATTTAGCCCTGGTCGTGGTCAGTGTATGGGGTCAGGGCGTAGCGTTAATCAGTCGGGGGACAGTCCGGGTGTGGGTTAGTCCGAGAGGCAGCTGGCTAGCCCACTAAACATGTCAGAAGCACTAGGGGGGAAACAAGCTAGTTGTCTGAGACTAATTTAGTACTAGATAGAAAAGCAGAAAAGTCCCCCCACCCCCCCCCCCCCACCAAAAAAAAGAAAACCACAAATCAAGATGTACACATTGGCCAAGCGTTGAACTGCTGAGAACAACAACAACATCATTCTTAACATATCTGTCTATTGGACATCATAGTGAACGCATTTAATTAGCGCTAGCTCTATTGTTTTTATAAAGCGTTGCTGTGAATCTTTTCAGTCTTCAATATTTTTCAGCAGTCTGAGCATTGAAACTTGTTTTTGAGTATGGTGAGTATGGTGTAAATAGCATATAGCTGAGCGAGCCAGTCTAGTATCTTAGCAGTTTGACTCCCAGCCATAAGGTACTGGGTTCGATCCCCGAAGGTCCTCAGTGTCACCTATCCGCCACCCTTGAGCAAGACGCCCCGACGTGTTGGTAAAATGACACACCGAATTTAGTGTATGCGTTTAAGTAAGTGTGCTATTTTTTTTTTTACGAAACTACTTTGCACTAATACCAACAATAAATACCTAATCGCTAATCTGTGTACTCTCCAATTTCCTCGATAGTCGCCTGGGGTAACGGCGTCTGTAAGCGATGAGATGAGCCCATGAAAAGGGTGATTCAAAGTGGCCCACCAAGGAGATGCATTGTAAGGGTTTTCAGCAGCCTGATCCACCTACCTCCCCAGAAGACATCATGTTGAGGAAGACTGGTCAGTGGAGGGCCACACAGATATTGAACAGAAGTGTGTAAGTGTGAAGCTTCTTTCTTACTTTATAATCTGTGGTCAGCAGGGGGCGTGGCTAGGGGTGTGGCAGAATGTGTGTGTGTGTGTGTGTGTGTGTGTGTGTGTGTGTGTGTGTGTGTGTGTGTGTGTGTGTGTTGGATTGATAAAAACAGGATTAATATTTTACTACACAAAAGATGTTGGATGATTCATTCCAGAATTTTCATGGCATGAAAACGTTTAGTTTGAGAACCTCTGTTCTAAACAGTAACTGACCATGGTTACAATAATGATGACACATTGGCACACACATTCCCGTCCACACACACATACACACACACACACACATAACAAAAAGACCAAGATTGCTTGGATGTATTGGTACATACTGTACATCCCGGCACAGTGACATTTTCCACAGATCACAAAGTTACTATTATCGCAAGATGTGTCTGTTATCTTGATGGTTTACTGTCCATTGTGTGTCAGATTTGGCTGACAAAAAAAAAAAAAATAATAAAATAAATTCCCAGGATAATCTCCCAGTCCGACGGTGAAGGTGGCATCCCAAAGCGTGGGATTACGTTGGCGGGAAAGAGAGTGAGTGCAGTGATGGAAACAAGAGAGAGAGAGGAGTGCAAAAAGAGAAACTCAGCACAAGAGGTGGATGACTAATGAGACAATAGAGAAACGCGAGGCAGAGCTATATATAAAAACGAGAACAGTGCAAACTTGCAGGCATGATTACAAAGGGAGATGGAGATAATGTTTTAATAATAATTAATTGTATCCAGATGGGAAATTTGGTTGTCACTTGTCACTAAGAATTAAAAAAGATACAAAAAAATGACAACAAAAATACAAAGATAAAAAATCGGGACTTCGATAGCGACCACAGAATTGAATAGAATCCTCTTGCATTAACATATAGATCAGGACTGTTCTAGCAACTCGTTCTGCTGTTGCTATGACAGTCCTGATGTATTACCATATAGATCAGGACTGTCAAAGTCATAGTCAGAATCGGTTGCTAGGGACGGACGAGAGATGAGTTGCAGGTCTGGCTTTGGTCCCGCCCCCCAAGCGCCCCCCCCCCCCCCCCCCCCCCTTCCCCTCTACTTGTTCACTCGCTCACCCTCTCGGCTTAACGAGTTTATTTAATTAGAGCCTCATGGTTGTCTAGTGATGCGTGAGACTGGCCTGCGGAGGATCTGTTGGCCGACGCAAGCTGTTCACCTGCCCCCCCCCCCCCCCCACACACACACACACACACACACACACACACACACACACACACACACACACACACACACACACACACACACACACACACACACACACACACACACACACACACACACACACACACTGGTGCAGTATTATCAGTGATCATTGGCTACAAGACAGCGTTTGGAGCTTGTGCTAAGAGCTTCAGAAGACACAGGAACACGACAATTTGGATAATATGTTTTGGTCTTCCTCAGCCTAACATGCAACCTACGTCACTCTGCTATCTGCTACGGGATCATCATCAGAGGGAGAGCACAGCGTAGGAAGAAGGAGAGGGAAAGACAATTAGACAAGAAGTTATACTTCACACAAATGTGCACGTGCGCGTGCGTGCGTGTGCATGTGTGCGTGTCATTTGGATTGGAACCAGGATTGACTTAATTGGGACCGGTCATCAGCGCAGAGATGCAAGAAGGAGCAAATTGTGTGGCCAAACCGTGCTGACGTTTTAACACATCACTATCTATTCCTCTCTGCCTCCCTTTCTCCCTCCCCCAACCCCCAATTACATTCTCTCCCTTTTGCGCTCTCCATCCTCTCTCTTTCTCTATTCATTGTCGAGCTCCACCCCCACATCCTGCTCCCTCAAAGGTGCTGTCCTGAAGATCTACATGCTCTCCATCTTGTTCCTGTATATCTTGTTTTTGGTTTAGAGGAGTTCTGTTTATCCAACGTCTTGAATGGACATGGATACTTTCATACGTGACTCGCACTCATAAAACGGCAGCATGTGGAAATATGTGTTTTTTTTATCTTCGGCATCTACAAGGATTAAGACTTAAAAAATGAATCTTGCCTCATGAATTTTTTTTTGAAAATTGTGTCTTCTGCTCACTGCATTCCTGTAGAGTGGTCCGTCTTCACAAGACAAGCCAAGATGGACACACACACACACACACACACACACACACACACACACATACAGGCGCCCGCTTGATGATAATTGTCAGCTCTCTCCGCCATGAGCAAGGCGTCTGTTCTGAGCTTGCACTTATCTTCTCTTCTTCTACCCTTTGTTGGCTCCACAAAACAAACACGGAGCAGTTCAAATGACAATATCAAATACACTTAAATCAAATGCTACTACATTCGCCTCTACAGAGGCCACTTCTCCCCTGTGGCCAACGTATTTGCTATCTACAATCCCCTAGCCAAAAGTGAATCCCAGTAGGCTCTCGGTGAGGAGCTTTGCGGTAAATGGCATCTTCTCCCCGTGGCCCAGAACCTACGGAGGAAGATAGCATAGTGTTTTGGCCGATCCCTCCTGCATTCACACAGCAAGGTCTCTCTGCCTTCCTGCCCTTACACACAGCGGCCCAGTCGCTCGGCCTCCCATTGAGCAATTCTAAGAAGTGTGGTGAATGGGGAAGCAGGCCAGTCGGGACAGTGCACGGTCCGCACAAAGACCGGCGCCATGCTCCCGCTTGTCCATATCTGGCCATCTATGGAGGTTGATCGTCTCACGAAGGAAACACGGTAACGCTACACGGACATGGGTTGGCAAACTCACTGAAATGTGTTTGGGATAGATACGTGGATACACGTGCCACTGCCATGTAATAATTGCAGTTCCCGATCACAAGTTAGCTTCAGGAATTGAAATACATCCAAACTTTGTACAAAAACCTGGTGGTGGCTAATAGAATTCCCCGTGACAATCCCCTTGCCTTGTTATAGGTGACTAATTATGGGATGGATACATCCGAACAAACTATATTTATAGAAGGCCTTTCTTCCAGAACAGTGATACCGAGAGTTAAAAATAACAGTAAACATACACTTGGTGACTCAACCACCCTCAACGAATAGCCGAATGCAAGACTGAATGACAGCAAGTAATTACAACATCAACGTTTTCTTTTTTTAGCCCGGCCCGGAACCAGGAGTCCCACGGTGTTGTCATCCATCTCTGAAACAAGAGCGAGTCTGGGTCTGGTGGTGTTGAATGGCGTGGAGGGCCAACCCGACCCCTGACCCAGAGTAAATGACTCCCAGAGATTTCTCTTTCAGCGGCCTGCCATATTTAGCACCCCCTCCCCGCTGTACCAGACATTCAGAGGAACAGACCCCCTTCGTGGGAGAAATGAATCGCTAGTTGCCCCCAGAGTGCCCCCCCCCCCCACCCCCACCCCCACACACACAAAAAAATAGAAATCCACATGGCACGCGGACAAATGGAAACAATGATGTTAAATAACGCCTTTATGTAGACCATAATGAAGTCATTATGTCACATTGTAACTAATGAATGATCTTTTGGATGCAGACACAGACACAGGCACACTTATATGTCTCTGAGGCGTGGAGAGACAGAACAGCGTTTGGCATCGCTGTGTCTACAATCGATCAGTATTACTGATACTACTTTAAATGTCAGAACAACATTTCTAAGGCCTTTCAAAGGTTTCCTCTCTGACCTGATGGCGATGCAATGCTTTGGTGGTGCCCCTCAAGAATATTTACTTTCCATTTGTGTCATCTCCTGGGGACAACACTGCCATGCCCCATGACAGCAACACAACACTAATTATGGTGTGATGTTTGTGGCACTTACATCCTTGTTGAGGTGATACAAATATACTGTGGTGCTTGATAACGTTTTGCCACTCTTTGCATTTTTGGATTGGATCCTTTTTGGATTCAGAAAACACGTTTCTAGAGTCGACCATCACAAGTCATCACTCAAAAGCTCATTGGGTGTAATCATTCTCATTTGTTTTTCTTCCCTCTACACACAATATCACTTGTACTGTATGCAGATGATATACGTCAGTCGACAGTCAGTCCATCCATCCATCCATCCATCTACCCACTCATCCCTCCACTGGTCCCTTCACCAATCATCTACCCATTCATCCATCCATCCACCCCTTCACTTATCCCCCCCACCAATCATCTACCCATCCATCCATCCCTCATCCCTCCACCCAGTTCACAAGGGGCCAGGCTAGCTGTGTGCAGCTGTAGTGCAGCTGTGAGCCTGGAAGCTGCTTAACTTAGTGAAGTGGCATCGACCGGAGCCTGGAGGTACTACAGAGAGACAGAGGGGGCGTGCGTGCACACACACACACACACACACACACACACACACACACACACACACACACACACACACACACACACACACACACACACACACACACACACACACACACACGCCTTCCCCATCATCCTGTTTGACGTGCCCTTGGAGCAGAAAGTAAACAGCGCTAGTTTGCATTTCCGCTCTAGAAACTACACTGCACTGACACACCTGCACCCAGATGACACCATGCATCTGTGTGTGTGTGTTTGTATGTGTGTGCGTGTGCGTAAGTGCGTGCATGCCAGTGTGTGTGCACATTTGTGTGTGTCAACGCTGCAGGCTTGGTTTATGTGATTACACATAAGCAGACTATTTGTCCCCTCTTTGAGTAAGCATGTGGAGTTCAAACCCTACAGTAGGTGTTGGAACGTATCCTTGTCCGGATATTCAAATGGTATCATTGTATACTAGTGAGTAATCCAATGGCATTCAGTATGGCTTTCACCCAAGGCGGCTGGATTCAGAGGAGGGTCAGGTGAAGGCGGTTGTACGATTTTAGGGATCTCGAGATCTCAGGATTGCATACATTTAGGTTTTTGGACATTGGGAATCGAACCCTGTCACTACCCAGTCCCGTACCATGTGATGACCCGACCTACAATTGAGCAAACTGAAAACTGACTTTGAATAGATTAGAATATACTGCTTGTAATGGCATCAAATAAAATACAACAAAGCTAAAATGAAAGTCCACCGGGCAAGACTAGCTTAGTTTTGCCACATACTACATACTACAAACGTACACACGGGCAGAAGAATTGCCTCCATTTGTGGTTTTCATTTCTATATCACTCTTTATAAAACCACTCCGTTCTCATCTCTCCAAAACTGAGAATAGTCACAGCCAGTGAGAGGTCAAAACGAGATTGTCACTGCCAATCAGAGGACATCATTGAGCAAACCACCAGATCCTTGCGACCACCTTATTACTCCAATGATCAGCCGAGCGTGCGTTAAACGCTCGCTGATGACATCATAACGTTCTGTCGAGAGGGGGGGTCCGTCCACCGGGAGCACAGACCAGACCCATGAGACCCCAAGCAGGGAATAAGATGGGTGGGGGCTTCTGATGGGAGTCACTAGAAAGTCTTGCGTTAAAGTGAAGCACATCGGCACAGCGCGTTTCAAATTGTCCTAATGGCATTGCCGTAAAAAAAACCTCTCAGACTGTTCAAATTGAAAAGACGAGGAAGGCTGCTGGACACGTCGTGCTGCTGCTCTTCCATAGTGAGTCTGAACCTGTCGAGGTCAGACGGGTTCCCGCTATCCTCCTCTCCAAGCTACTTTGAGTTCAAAACGTCTTCAGTTTTTGCTACTAGGGCTTTCATCATCTGATCAACTATTTTAAAGTCCTTCAACCGAAACAAATTCGGGCAGTAACAATTTATTAAGGTTCCCTTCTTATGCATCCAGGGACATCAGAACATTTAAAAACGTCAACACAAAAAAAAAAGAATAAAAAAAGTTATGATCGAATGCCAAAGAGATGGTGTTTTGGAGCGAGAAGAGAGAATGATAGATATAGACGTCATCATAGAGATAGCAATAGAAAGAAGAGAGAGCCATGGAGATAGACACAACATATATAGCAATAGGGAGGAGAAAGAGCCATATAGATGGATTCTATCAAGATAGCAATAGGGAGGAGAGGTTGCCATAGAGATAAACGCTATGTAAATCGTGTTAGGGAGGGAGAGGTAGCCATAGAGCTAGAGGCCATAGCGGTTGATGATATCGACGGGGACGTGCAGCCGACCGGACCAGAATGATGAGATTCAAAGACGGGCTCGCCGGCCCCGCGACACCGACGGATGAAAAGTGTGTCACAACTGGCAAGCGCTCACCCATAGCAATGTGTGAGTGCTGAGGTGTGGGACTCAAACTAGCGAATTAACACTCAAATCCACAGCCAGGGCTCAGCTGGAGAGGGACCCAACGCGGGCGCAGGACCCGGGGTCACTCAGCCGCTCTACAGGAGTGTCTCACACCCATTTGGCCAAATTAAAATCAAATGAATAAACCACTCGTTATTTGATTGATTGTTTAATTCAAATCAAAGCAGTTTAATTCATTGGATTAATTAACACTAGTTGGGCTGTGGTACCGTTACGTAACCACAGCAAAACGATACGATAACGGCAAAATGATATTTTCGGTTTACGCATTTATTTTTCACATTTTTCACATTTTTTACCCATGCATTTGCAGGCATGCATTAACGTTTGCAGATTTGCAAGCCGGTGTTTACATGAAATGCTAAATATCAGGAAGCAAATTGTAA
>NW_028178944.1:0-1000 GCF_964030765.1 Micromesistius poutassou | reverse complement strand
CACTGGACCCAAACACAGCCTTCAGATACCTCTCTCTGTCTGAGGACAACAGAAAGGTGACGCGGGTTGGAGAGGACCAGTCGTATCCGGATCACCCAGAGAGATTTGACCGCCTGCCCCAGGTGTTGTGTAGAGAGGCTCTGACTGGCCGCTGTTACTGGGAGGTAGAGTGGAAAGGACATGTTGATATAGGAGTGACATACAGAGGAATCACAAGGAGAGGATGGGGTGATGACAGCCGGCTTGGAATGAACAACAAGTCCTGGAGTCTTTATTGTCATGATGGTGGTTACTCTGCCCGGTACAACGGTAGAGGGACAGCCATACGTCTCCCCCCCGCTGGCTCTACCAGAGTAGGAGTGTATCTGGACCGGCCTGCTGGCACTCTGTCCTTCTACAGAGTGTCCCGAGGTGTAGGAGGGTCCTCAGACACACTGACACACATCCACACCTTCAGGTCCACCTTCACCCAGGAGGACCTCCTCCCTGGGTTTGGGGTAGCGTGGGAGGAGGGAACCTCAGTGTCTCTGTGTCGGTTGTAGAAAAAAAAAGAGCGGCGGGGCGGGCACACACACACACACACACACACACACACACACACACACACAACAAGTTGTTGGGGGCGGGGGGGGGGGGGGTTACGGTCCACGTAAGGTCTGTGGGCTTAACGGAGGCGTTCCAGGCGCCTGTCACCCGGAGCGCGTCTATACGTTGACTTTGTACAGATCGGCGCCGCCCCGTCTCTTTTGGCGTGAGCGCGGCTTTAGGCTGATCACTGTCGCGTCCACGCAAATCTGATAGGTCAATGAACAGTGAGGATAGTTGAGATTGTCATCCCTCTCTTCGCCCCGTTCCCCAAACGTCACATACAAAATGTCCTGGAACCAAAGAGATATTTATAAGATATAACAAAAAAAAAATTCTGAAGCTCCGCCACCAGGGGGTGCTGCTGCACCTGCCGCACCCCTACTTCCCACGCCCCTGTCTCTCTGTCTCTGTC
>NW_028178945.1:0-18186 GCF_964030765.1 Micromesistius poutassou | reverse complement strand
TGATGTTGTGCGCTCATGCGTCGATTCCCACTAAGACTTTTAATAAAGTTTTAGTTATTCCACGTTATTACCTTGCGAGTCGCATTAGGAATACAATTTTTAATTAAAAACAAAATGTTTCTGATGTTGAGATTAAAAGGGGGTATCCGAGACACATAATGGGATAACTAGAGGCTTCTGGAGAATTCTTCCTTCAGTGGCACTTAGCATGTAAATACAAGTAGCAGCATAATGTGCCCACGCCACAGCTTGTTTATTGTGAGTGTAACCACCTTGTCGGCCACTAGCGACTCCCGTGTAGCCCGGGCTAGCTTGCACGCCCGCGAGGACAGAGAGAGAGAGAGAGAGAGCGAGAGAGAATATGGACATGACCGCAGCCTGCCCCGAATACACGTGTATACTAGACACAAATTATGACTCGTTAAGTGTGGGAAAGCGCCTTGATTGGCATGCCCTCTGACCCGTGGCACGTCAGATGTGCCCATCTCCCTTTTCCTTTTTTTTTTCCCTCTCCCCCTTCCCGCTTTGCCCCCCCCCGCGTTCTGACAGCCACCACCCCTTCCTGACAGGGCTTAGCATCCACGCTAGCTAATTAATGCACCATTTCAGAAGGCCTTTCATTTATGGCTTCTGAAAGGCATTATTAAATTAATTAAAGCACCAAGAGTTAGTCATTATGAAATCAGGAGGTTTACATGGATGACAGCGTTTATGAATTAAACATCCCCCCCCCCCCCCCACCCCCCCCACCCTCCACGAAAGTTCCTCGCAGGAGATACCCCGAGCAAGCGTGCTGGGGTACCTAGCACGACAGATGGTTTAGCCCCCCCACCCTCCCCGCTCCCCACCACCACCGCCGCCACCCGTCACCACCTCCACCCCTCCCTCCAGCTAACCTGTATTGCGACGCGATTGGGGTCTCGTTTGGGGGTTTGCACGCTGAAAGCAGGAGAGAGAGAGAGAGAGAGAGAGAGAGAGAGAGAGATGAGAGAGAGAGAGAGGAAGAGAGAGAGAGGTTGGGTGCAGCTAATGAGCAGAGAAAGAGAGGGGGAAAGGAGGTCAGCAGTGTGCTCGTGTGTAGATGCGGCTACAGATGGCACTTCTTGGTACAATGCAACAATGGAGTACATCAATTTGTTGATCGTTAATAGATACCACGGTCTCCCATGAATTGCGAAGAGTGAGGTCAGAGAACTCTGAGGACGGGAAAAAATTCATAGCCTAAAAAGAAATGAAAAAAGCTGTTTGGTTTATTTTTTGAGGGAGGGGGGGATTATAATTATTATGTGTTGCCATCAACAACTCCAAAAAATGTTTTAAACATGAAGACTTAAACCTTTAAACTTTGTGTTGGCTGGAACGCAGAGAGCAAAGATGAGTGGTTTCTCACAAGCCTGGTCTTTTATGTGTGGACAGAGATTTCCAGATTAAGTCAAAAGGGATCTCTATCTATCGCTGTCCTCTTCTCTATTTCTCTCATTCTTCTCCATCTCTCCCTCCATTCCCCTGCTCCCCCCGTTCAGGAAGTTTGCCAGCGAGTGTCTTTGTTTATGATGCCAAGCGAAGATGTCAGAGACGTTGGAGAAAAAATATCTTTTAGAATCTCCTCTCTTTTTTTTCATCTTCTTAATCTAACAGTTTACTGAACTTGATAAGTGTCCCATCAACATGCTAATCAAATTACTTCGGAACCAAAATTGACAGTTTTCATTAATTATACAAGATTATTCTAATTGCAATTCAAATTTATTCATTCCGAACAGAAGGTATTCAGTAATATTTTACAAAATTTGCATATTAAATGGAGGGAGTTGTGCATTATGCATGGTAATATATGCACAGTTTCTTATTTTTAACTTCACCACCATATGTGGTGTCGCGGTAGGAGCAGGTGAAAAGTCTAAGTGTGTTTAATTTGCTTGACAAACATTCGGCTGGGGCTTGTCAAGGGGAGTATTGTGAACGCCAATCTTTATTCTCTCTTTATTGATTACCCCAAACTCCAAACATCTGGGGGCGTGCGGCGCGGCGAGAGACAGACTGAATCATGGGATTAGTACCTTCAACGACTGGATCACTATCAATTACTTCAATGGCATAATTCAAGTGTATGTGCATAAAGGCAACAGTATCTCCCTCCCAGCCAGGATTAATATTGCAATTTAACGTGACAATGGAAGCGGGGAAATGGTATGGCCGCCGTCCAAGTCTCTCCACATTGATGTCATGAAGCTAATTCGGTTATCTCAATGTGAATGTATTTATTCTCTAATTCAGCCACCCCTTTTGTTTGTTAAATGGAAAACGCTCAGAGCATTAGGCACATGTGTTAAAAGGTAATGGATTCGGTGAATAAAACAACCTTATTTATTCACCGAGACGCAAAACTTCCCCAATTTGTTCTTTGTTTTTATTTCCTAGAGCGCGTACTGAAGTGCAAACAGCTTACTCGGGAAGCTGTTTATCACCATGTATGACAAAGGCTGAGTGTGTGTGTGTACATGTGTGTGTGTGCGTTCACGCATGCTTGTGCCTGTGTGTGTGTGTGTGTCTGTGTGCGTGTGTGTTTTGGTGGATTGTGCTGTTCTGCTCCCAGCTCCACGGGCAAGGTCTTGTGTTGTAATGTAAAGCCTAATAATTATCAAACAGCATCAGAGGGTGGTTGGGTGCGGGGGGGGGGGGCTAACAGGGGGTGGTGGTTGCGGTGGAGGGGGGTGGTGGAGGGTGGGGGTAGCATGTTTGATGTGTAGAATCAGCCCCGTAGAGCATCCATACAGGGTGACTAGATCGCACGGTTCATGCACCACATTAGTATGGCACCGCATCCGCCCCGCTCACTAAAGGTGATTTCCATTTAGACACACATTTCCACATGAAGATAAATATGACTTGAATCGTAATTTCCCTCAAGTAAATATAATACAAATACAACATAATACAGTGTCAGGCCGGGCAGGCTAATAGATTACTAGTGTGTTTTCCATTTGTATGGTAAGTGGTTAGCCAAGACGGTGGTCTGGCGAGTAACAAATTGAATGTTTAATCCATCTGCGTGTAGATTGAGGGTATCAGGAATTGTGACGGTGTGGGTATGAGTTCTCCGGTGACTGCTAGTATATTAGATTTTCTTTTTTCTCTTTTCTTCTGCTCTTGGGGGGATTTGAGGAATGTTGTAGGCTTAGCGGGAGGCGCCAAGTGGTAGATAAACGCAATTTTTTATCTTTCTCTAAATGCTATTTTTTTTTTCAAACGCCACGACAACACCACGTCCTGCCCGGGCACTGGGGTGGCTGTGCGCTGCCTTTATGCGCGCTGTCACTCTGTGTTTGTGTGTGAGTGATTCGACAAGCCCTCCAACAGGGATATCTGTTAATCCCTCTCTTCTCTTGCTCCGCTCCCGCTCTTCCACACAACACACACACCTCTTATCCCGATAAAAACGTATCGCTTTGTATCGGTAAACGTCTTACGCTCCCGTGATTGTCAATTAATAATTCCATGCTGTGCTCAGTTTTGTTTAATTTTCGTCGAATCCGGAGGATTGTTTTTTTTTTTTTTTCTGTGCGTGCTTTTTGTCGAAACAACCGTGACACGTCTGCGCCCGGGAACGCGCATCCCCCTTAAATGTTTCTCCGAGCACATTTAATTGTTTAATAAATGTTTGCCTCTGCGTTTCGTCGGAGAAGCTAGATTAGTTTCAACCTCTCAGCGTCTCGTATAAAGTGTGACAAATTGATATTTTTATATTGCTTAATCTGTTTACTATGATGTTTATGCAAGGAATTATTACAAACTAATTAAAGAAATCACTTTGATATAATTAGTCAGATTTCAGGAAGCTCATTAGGAGTAATTTGCATGAAAAATAAGCCCTGTAGTGGTGGCCCAGCCTGTGCTATTCCATCTTCTCTTTATCTGCTTACACATCATCAGCCTCCTCCCCCTAGTGTTTGTTGTTGCCGGCTGTCTGAAGTGGCCCAAAATGTTTTCAGTCACTGGCCCCAGGAAGCAGCAGGGTGCCTTTCAACACAGCCCCCTCCCCGTAAAAGCGAGTCAACCTGTATGTGGAGGCAGGGAGAGAGAGAGCGAGAGGGAGGCACACACATGCATCTCTGTACATGAAGTGCGGCTCGGAGCGAAGGGAGAGAGACAGAGGGAGAGAGTTGGATAGAGAGAGAGAGAGAGAGAGAGAGAGAGAGAGAGAGAGAGAGAGAGAGAGAGAGAGAGAGAAACACTAGTCTATTTATCTGTCAGTTTCCTGACAAAGAACTGACGAGACAGGGTTTCCCTCGGCGAAGCAGGGGGCTCTTTATTCCCCCCGTACTTACATGCCCGGTCTATGCCCAGAGACTCATGTTATTTGCAAATCACAGTCTTTGAAAACTCACCAAAACGGAGAAGGAGGGAAGGGGGGGGGGGGAGAAGGAGTGGGGGGGGGGGGAGAGAGGCGGGGGGGGGGGGGGCGGAGGGTGGGGAGAGACAGGCCACGCGTAGGGGTTTTGTCAGTTGCCTTCAACAACAAGCTAGCTACATCGCTAACAGCACGCGCGGCGGCGGTGGCAGCGGAGGAAGCAGCTTTCTCTTAGCATTTTCCCCGCTGTCACTTTTTTCCAACGCACGCCATCGCTGTCTTCATGCTTGGGGTCCCTTCTCCCTCAGAGACTCCCCGTCTTCCCTTTGGACTGACAAACAGTACTGCCACACACCCGTCGAGTACACACACACACACACACACACACACACACACACACACGCACCCGTGCGCACACACTCGCACACACACACACACACACACACACACACACACACACACGAGCGAGCACACAACCGACATCCTGGGAGGACATCATCACACAGCCGAGGCGGTTTCACAGTCGAGTATAACGTCCAAATAATTAGGGTCGCAAAGTGGCCATTAAATGAGAGAAGAAAAAAAAAAGGTTGAGCTATTTTTTACTCAAATATTCTTGATGAGGATACTGCCATCGCTGAAGCGCCTGCAGGTGTCCAAACATTAAGGTGTCAAAGTTGCGGAACCGACCAAAAACAAACAAGGACATTTTCATTTTCTACGGGAACATTCTCGTCTATTCTATTCTGGACAATGATGATAACTCTAACCTTACCCCCCCCTCTCCACCTCTTCCCATCTCAAGTGGAGTGGAGTGGAGTGGAGTGGAGTTGAGTGTGGGGTGGTGGGAGGGTGGGGGTGAATGGGGGGGGGGGGTGAGTAAGGTGGGAGAACAGGGCCATGTTTATTCTCCGTACCCCCTTTCCCACCACCAGCGAAATCCTCCGCTAAACATCCGGACAGAGGACCGCTTGTGTGGCACTGATGTCACACTGCCTACCTGGCTTCCCTCGCACAAAAGGGCTAAGGTATCATTAGCTTCCCCCACACAATGGCCATTCAACCCGCGCCGCGCCGCTCCTCTGGGCTAGCGGGAACAATGTTATTTTTTGTCTCAGAATTATAAAAGAAAAGAGTTTTTTTTTTTTTTTTTGCAGGAAACCTGACAGACAAAACCCCTTTGGAGGTAAATGCTTCAGGCGGCTTTTTTTTTTGCAGAGGGGGGGGGGGGTCGGGTGTGGGGGGGGGGTTAATCTTTTCCCATTAGCATTTTACCCCCCCACTCCAGACCCTCCACAACCGCCCATACCCCTAGCCCACTACCCCACCCCGCACACTCCCCTGCTCCCACACAAAGACCATATTTACAGGGTCAAAAGTAAAGGCTTGGGGGTCTGTCTCTGGAGGGTTCCCCCCGCTCTGCGTAGGCCTTCATTATGTATTGAGATCTGTTTTCTTTACCTCGTGTTCTGCTTGTTGACATGTTGCTCAAGTCAGAAAGAGAGCAAATTGGGTTACGATCCACACCTAACACGATAGCATCTATGTTTCAAAAGAACAAACAGGGGTAGGAAATATGGCTATTAAAGTACTTTAATAAATGACCCGGTACTCTGAATAATACATACACTCTCCTTCACTCCTACCTGAACAATAAAAATAAATAGCGTTTTGATGTTATCTACTAAACTGGAGTTTCTAGAATATGTTATATTGTCAACAGTACACCAGCTGTGCTAGCGGTATGTACTACCTTTCTGTAGTGTGGAGCAAACATATTTATGTGGGTGTGTATGTACACAGACATGTGTGTGTGTGTGTGTGTGTGTGTGTGTCCTTGTGCACATGTGTGTTTGTGTGTGTGTGTGTGTGTGTACTCGCACATGCATGCGTGTATGTCCTTGTGCACATGTATGTGTGTACGCACTCACACACACACACACACACACACACACACACAAACACACAGACACACACACACACACACATGCGTGCGTGTGTGTCCTTGTGCACGGCCCACTCTGTGTCTGTGTGTGTTTGACTCTGTGTGTGTGATTCATTCCAGGGCAGTTTTAGTCCTTATAAAATATTCATTTTGGTTGTGCAGTGCCCTGTAATTGCCATCTCTCACCCTGAATTATTTATACCTCTCAGAGACTGACAAAGCTTTGCCATACGGCCTCAGATGAATCAGAAAGCAGCCTCACTGCTGCCAACAGAACCGGGCTTTCACACAAATATGGCCGCCACGTCCCCCTGTCTGCCCTCTCTTAATTTGACATTTTCTTTTCCCCTCTCTCTCTCTCTGCCTTTGTCCTGTGTGCACAGAAAGGTTACCTGTTAGCTTTAAGCATGGACGCACTCTCTCTGTCTCCCTCCCTCCCTCTCTCTCTCTCTCTCTGTCTTTGCTGCCTCCTCCTCCTCCTCCTCCTCCTCCTCTCCCTCCCCCTCTTCACCACAACAACCCCACAGTGTGTGTGTGTGTGTGTGTGTGTGTGTATCTTTGTGTGTATGTGTGTGTGTGTGTGTGTGTGTGTGTGTATGTATGCATGTATGAGTGTGTGTGGGTGTATATCTGCGTATGTGTAGCGTGTCTCTATTTATGTTTGTGTGTATGTGTGTGTGTGTGTGTGTGTGTGTGTGTGTGTGTGTGTGCGTGCATTATCCAAGGGGGTGAGAACGTTAATGTGGCAGCAATGGCGATGAGGCGCCCTGTGTGTGTTTTGCGATGACCGAGCGCGCCCGACAGCCACTTTAGACGTATGTATTATACATTAGTAATAATATGATGTAGGAGAACACTCTGTGCATGGATGGACACACAACAAAGCCCCGACGCACAGGTCGACAGAACATGGGGTAACACCCACATACACACACATCTACACACACACACACACAAACACACACAGATGCAGGACACATGTACACACTCTCATCCACACATATGAAAACACATCATGCACTGACCTACACATTAGCTATGTGCATGATCTCTCCATGCATAAGCACACACACACACACACACACACACACACACACACAAGCATACAAGACTCACTGACTCACACATGCACACGTACACACACACACACACACACACACACACAAGCATACAAGACTCACTGACTCACACATGCACACGTACACACACACACACACACACACACACACAAGCATACAAGACTCACTGACTCACACATGCACACGTACACACACATACACACACACACACACACACACACACACCACAACCACACGTATCAGCCCCCTCTCCCTCACCGGAGCGGGGTCCTGGGTAGCTGTCCGTAAATGGTCAAAGCCCGCCTGCTGGGGCTACCGTGTCCAGCTGCGCTGCCCAGCGTCTGGCTCTGATCGCTGCTAGCTGCCCCGGGAGAGGGTCTCTGTATGGCTCTCATTGTAGCCAGGCTCCAGGGCCTACACACACACACACACACACACACACACACACACACACACACACACCACCACCACCATCACCCTAAATACATACTACTATTCACCCCGGCCCCCGGTTTTCTAGCCCAGCATATGCTTATCTTCCATCTTCCTAGTGCTGACTGGTATTTCCTCAAGGCCTCCAGCTCCGATGGTAACCGGTAATCAAAGCACAGTATTCCCCCCCCCCCAAACACACACACAGACACACACACACACACACACACACACACACACCAGCCCACCCCCCCCCACCCCCCCCTCTCCCCCACTCATGTAAAAACAACCTGGAGATACTCCTCCACTCCTCCTATCCCATCCAGCTGTTGAGCAGGGTAAACACACGTTGTACGCGGTTATTTTTGTAGTGTCAGAGAAAGCCATTAGAGACAGGTTACACGTTCAGATGGAATCGATCTCCAATCCAATCATCAATCAATCAAAAATCAAAAAGTTTTTTTGTGTTTTTGACGATGATTAAATAACAAAATTTGTATTCCTATAAGAGATAGAAAAACAGAGATGTTTTTTTTGGACCAAAAAAAAAATATATATATTTATATATATTTGCACAGAAGACAAAAATAGCCGCAGGGAATTATTTATGTGTTTTCTTTTTGCGTGTAATTATATTGCATGTTCAAAGACGAGGCGATAGAGAGGCTCTGTGTTTGTGGAGTAAAACAAAGAGCAGTGTGCAACACTACACACACACACACACTGCGCCTGGGTGTAGAGGTCTTGATGTGAAGGGATGGGGTGGTGCTGGTGGTGCTGGTGGTAGTGTGGGGGAGGAGGGGGGGGATGCAAGCTTGGGGCTAAAACATGCAGTATGTGGCGGGCTGGAGCTAAAAGCCACATAAAGAACACACACACACACACACACACACACACACACACAGCTACTCCGCACGTGAAGAGCGCTAGTCCACGGTTAGCACGTGATGGATAGTTAGCAGGAGTGCTGTGTCTCCGTCTCTCATCTGTTACAGTCACCGTCGAGACCCAGCCTGCAGGGAGCGGGTCGGGGTGGATGGGAGTAGTGGTGTGGTTTGACGGGCAGCCATTTGTAAAGACAAGCTATTCTCTTAAGTAAGAGCGTTCTGGCGCTAGCTAGTCGCTAGTAGCAAGAAGTGGGTGGGGTGAGACTGAGAGGGGAGAGAAGGGGGGGGACGGGGGGGGGGGGAGAGCGAGAGGGGGAGAGAGAGTGATAGAGAGATGGCGTGCAAGGGAAGATGGGAGAGAGAGTGTGAGAGAGAGAGCGTGCAACGGAAGTAGGGAGGAAAGAGAGAGAGAGAGAGAGAGAGAGAGAGAGGAGAACGAGGAGTAGGAGGACAAGGTACCGTAATGAGTTCTGCAGCCATGGAGTAAATGAAGAGGGATTGACAGAGTGTGGGATCCTCAAGTGAAATAATGTCAATGCCACTCTGACCATTAGAGACCCGGGGACGGGCATGCTGGGAGGTGGGGGGTGGGGGGGAGGGATGGGAGGGAAGGGGAGGCGAGGCTAAAGAGAAACGAATGGAGGAACATGGGACACGTCTCAAAGTGCACGCGGGTGCACATCAATTATTTGTAACTCTACGCACACACACACACACACACACACACACACACACGCGCGGCCGCCAACAAGAAAGAAAGAAATATGAAACGACAAAATAAACCAACAATGGCAGATGAAAAATAACCCCAAAATAAATGGCAGGACAGGATTTTTTATTTACTTTCTTCACGTCTCTGACACTGGGAAATACCCAATAAAGATGTGGAAGTAGTGTGTGGGTGGAGGTGGAGGTGGAGGTGGTGGTGGTGGTATTCGGTGTGGAGCAATAATAAGGACACTGACATCTGCTATCCTACCCCCCCCCCCCCCCCCGCCCCCCCCCCCACCTCCCTCCAAACCAACCTCTACTCCCACCCAACCTCCACCCAACCTCCACCCTCTCTGCGGGGGAGGGGGAGGATGCGTCGTCGGACAGAGCGGGGGCGTGCGGGAAAGGGTTAATTTCCTGAACCCAATAAGGTTGGCCCTTGGTACGGCACTTGTTCCCTGATAAAGAAGTGATAGGATCTGTGGGGGGGGGAGGTCCCTGGGTGCTTGTACTGGAGATAGAGCAAATATTGTTAATGTGCTGTGGTTTACTTCCACTAAGGCAAGAAAAACAGCCCCGCTGGACGAGAGAGGACAAGTGAGAGAGGGTGAGAGAGAGAGAGAAGCCAGAGTAATGGCAGTCAGTGTTTTCGGTCTCCTGCAGGCCACCCTCCCAGACTTTCTCCTCATGCAGACATAGACAGGCGGATCAGGCCTGACTCCGCTGCATAAATAAGTGTCCGGGAAAAAAAAAAAACACCACGATTGCGGATCTATACGTGTCTTTATTTCAGTGTTTTTGTTATATCTGGGTAAAGTCCTAACGCCAGGAGTGTGACTGCAGCTCACGGGAGAGGAGAGTGCCTTAATAGCCCGGGCTGGGGGTCCGGGGTATGTAAGGGGGGGTAGAGGCTTGACATTAAGACCCCAGTGTTTTGGAAACCCGATAGCGCTATTGAACCATGTACTACTATCTCAGCCTGGGAGATCTGCTGTCAGCAGATTGTAGTCTGGTGTTGTTTGGGAGGCATTTCTAGCAAGAGAGGAAGAAGGGGGGGGGGTATGGAATGGGGGGCTCCTGTAACAGGGGTCCATTGAGTCTGGAGGTCTGATGGTGCTCGGGCTGTTCTGTGATCGATACCCCCTCCCCCCTCCCCTCTCTCCCCTCCCTGATCCTCCTCCTTGCAACTGATGACCTCACTGTCATGGCTGCCGGCTGTGGACACTGCATGCTAGTCATTAGTGGAGGGGCACCAATCGGGAGCTTAGGGTTGTCAATACCTGCCTCTTACTGAGGCTGCGGCCATCTGTCAGTGTATTGTGTAACGACCCTAAACAGATATGGGGGTCTGCTCCTTGTTCAATTAAAAACAAGATTTACTGCCGGGCCGACCACGCAGTGTTTGACTGAATGCAGTCGTAGTGGATTTTGAACACGTTAGATAACTAGATCTCCTGTATTTTAGTGCTTCTATTTATCTCTAAATAAATAAGAATACCACTTGCATTATTTAATAATAATACAATAAATATGAAGGGTGAGTTGAAATAAATCGGATGAAAACAAAACCAAAATCTTCCCAGATGCCAGAAGTCGTATTTAATAAAAACCACGTCCTCCCTAGTTTTCCCACCCATATCCCCACTTGCCCTCTCCCCTCGAATCAAAGGGGGTCGACACATTGATGAATCAGTGACATCCACACGGCAATTAAGTCGGCCACTTAAATAAAGGAAGGCTTTGCTCACCTCGCCTGTTTGTTTTCGTCTCCTCTCTCCCCCTCCCACCCAACCCTTCCCTCCCTGCCTCCCCTCTTTCTCCCTCTCTCTCTCTCTTCCCGTAGCGTTTGATGGTAGGGGCGAGCTAGGAAATTAGGCCGACGGGTCTCACTTTGAGTGTCAGCCTAAAAATGATCAGAGTGAAGATAAGAGGGTGTAGCGGCCCCTCGAATCACTCAAAGTGCCAAAGTCGGCCTTTTTCTCCTCAATTACCGGCGCTGTGAAGCCAGGGAGTGGGCAAAGCCGCGGCTCTCGCTGCATTACTAAAGAGACAATCTATTTCCCCTTTGACCAGAGGGAGAGAAATCATTATGGCATGATTAGTAGCTACGGCAGTACAGGGTGAGCGTTGGAGGTACTACGAGAAGGGGAGGAGAACAGGGAGAGAGAGAGAGAGAGAGCGAGAGAGAGAGAGAGAGAGGGGAGGGGAGGGAGAGAGTCGCATTAATTGCCTTAGTCTTAAGTCCGGATGCTGGATCGCTTCAAGGTTGATTTGTGGAGCGGGCTACGAGCGGTAGACGGGAGGAGATAAAAGCTTATGTCAGGTCTTAGTTAAACTGACAGTTTTCACGCATGCAGAGCCAGTGATGGCTGGTGTCAAGAAACCCTGCCTGCCCCGGTCGATCCGCAAGCCTCTCTCTCACTCTCTCTCTAACTTCCTCTCACATGTCTCCTCTCGCTGCACATACTGTATACATGCCTCTCTCTCGTTATACTGTATATATATATATGTACACATTGTGTATAGTCAGTATGGGCCTATATCCCTTCTTTGTGTTTTTGTAGCTCCTCACACCTCATAGTTTCATGCATGCCTACAGCTCTCATTGTCTCTATTCCATCCCTCTCTTGCCTCACCCCCCTCCTTTCCCTGTCCCAGAGAAACCTCCCCTCCACCCCATCTTCCTCCCTTCCCTCCCTCTCTCTCCTCCTCCACCATCGCCACCACCTCCTCCTTCTCCTCCTCCCAGTCCCACAGAGAGCCCTCCCACCCTCCTTCTCCCCTTTCTCCCTTCTCCCTCTCTCCCCCACCACCACCACCACCGCCACCACCACCTCCTCCTCCACCAACTGATAGCTGCCGTGGCCGATTATTCCATCCAGCGGGGTCCGCAGAGAGCCTCCTCTCACGGCTTTGGAAGAGCTTTAATTAGCCATGTTAATATCCCTTCATTGGCCTTAATATCGCTCAACACCTTCCTCCATCTCAGGCGGCCACTGGGGCCCCACTCTGCTGTCAGAACAGCTGATTATTGAGAAGGATAGCTTTAATCAAAACTAATTGCAGTTCATTCTTTCTCTATATCCCCCTTTGCCCTCGGTTGCCAACATCTAATGGCAGCGACGACTCGGCATCCCATTAAAAAACAATTAAACAAGCTCCTTTTGTGTCTGTGCGTGCCAAAACACCGACACAAACTTCTGTGGATATTTAAGAAGTACGGAGGAAGAGAGAGAGATCGAGGGAGAGAGAGAGATAAAGAGGGAGAGAGAGAGAGATAAAGAGAGAGGGAGAGAGAGAGAGGGCCTCGACTTAATTGCTCTCCTTTTCACCAAGGACCAATTTCGAGTGTGTTCGTGGAGAATCTTAACCAAGCCTGATGTAATGAATGCTATAGCACTGCCACTGCTGTGTGGACTATGAAAATTAAGCTTATCCCTTTAACGGGGAAATTGTGCTAAATTGCCTTCATAACAGTAAACATAAAGGAGGCCGTTTTTATGAGTGCGTGGGCACTGCCTTGTTTCTTTCTGTTTATAATTTCTTAACTTGAGCTGGCGTTTCAGCCAGAGTGCTGTTGGAGTGGCATTAAAGTGGCATGGTGTAAAAGAGGAAACTAACTCTGCTGCGTCCTGCTTTATAATGTTCATTTGTTGCCTCTGGAAATACATCTCCTCATCGCCACATCAATTGTGTTCTATATAGGGTGACATGTAAATCCAACGCTCACATATGTACACACGGCTGTGTGCTGACACTTGTGAACGACCACACACATGCACAGACGCACACCCACACACATACACACACACACACACGCCGGGCTGGGCTGCACCCAATCTGCAGGAGAGGCGACAGACAAATAAAAGTCGTATTTCAGGTCTGCTTCCCGCAGATGTCTCCCTCTCTACATTATGAGCCTTTGGGGAAATAAAAACAGGGTCAGGGAATTAGAGTACATAATGGTCATTTTGATGATCAGCCAACAGATGCAACCTGAAAAACACAGCGAACACAATCAAGTGAAATGCTCTAATGACAAGTTAGCTTTGTTTACGGCCTTAGCCGAGACTGCCGACAGCCAATCAGCATCCTGGCATGGCTTAAAACGCCTGCTTATTGATGTCCGAGCCAAAGCTGCTTTCGATAGTTATGGGAAATGTTTTCTCGCCTCTTTATCTCCCTGTCTCTCTCTCTCTCTCTCTCTCTCATCTCTCTCTCTCTCTCTCTCTCTCTCTCTCTCTCTCTCTCTCTCTCTCTCTCTCTGCATCTCTCCCTCTCCTCTCTCTCCCTCTCTGTCTCCCTGGCCCCTGGATACAGCGAGTGGGTGAGGAGGAGTTCAATGGAGCTCAGTCCTGAATGACCGGGCCGTGTGTTAATGTGTGCAGGGTGAGGGTCGTCCCAGGAGCTGATTTATGGGCCCTGGCCTGGATCCCACTTGAGTGGACCGGAAAAATGTGTGTGTGTGTGTGTGTGTGTTCTGGAGAAAACTAAGTTATTGAGAGCTGCCCACGTCGGCCTCAGTGTTGAACGCCCCAGCCCTACGAACCACTTTTGTTGTGTTGTTGTTGAGCGCGCAGTCTAATCTACGGACAATCACGCTAAATGAGTCTGATTTTACAAGACGGCGGAAATTACAGTATTGCCACATTTGGTTCTCCAGGTGATGGTGTGATGAAAAGAGAATGGTTAAAAAAATAATTTGTAACTCTTTAGGGATGAATTGCACTGAAAAAAATGACGCCGTTAACAGCTTTGTTGATTGGACAAAAACACAACCTTGGGGATATGTTTTCTTTTTTGTGCTAATGTTCATGTTAATCTTTCCTTTATCAGTCTCTCGTTTAGTATTTTTGTGCAGCGAGTGGAACAAACCATGCCTGTGTTTATTGTAATATCGCTTGTAATAAGATACCAGGTCTAGTCCACTACGGAACGAAAGAGGGGGAGAGAGAGAGAGACACACAGAGAGAGAGAGAGAGTGAGATAGAGAGAGAGAGAGAGAGAGAGAGAGAGTGAGTGATAGAGAGAGACAGAAAGACAGGAGCATCTCACAAACTCCACCAAGCCCAGATCTCAGTCAGACGTGACATTTGTTCAGAGACGATTAGCCAGGTTGTAATTTGTGGCATAATTGCCTCACCCACCCACATGCATGTGTGTGCATGCATGTGTGCGTACGTGTGTGTGCGTTCATGTGTGCGAGTGCGAGTGTGTGTGTGTGTGTGTGTGTGGCAGAGCACAGCAGTCCCTGGGGTGTCCGCCTAATTGCCTGACAGGACTATAAGTTTTGTGGCTCGCTCTCACCTTGTTAGGTCCTTTATCCCCGACGCTCTTCAAACAAGACCTGGTCACAGGTGGGCCTCATTTGCCTCCCTATTGAACAGGGGAACTTTAATTGCACAGGGGGGAGGGGGGGGGGAGGGGAGGGGAGGAGGGGGAGTCGGGGTGGGAGAGGGGGGTGTCCTGGGATTAAGGCAGTGGGAGGAATATCAAGTAACTCTCCCTCTTTCCCCCCCCCTGCATGTTTAGTGGCAGATGGGTGAAACCTGTGCACTCAGGTGAGGGGATTGCAGGGGAGGGGTGAGACGGGGGGCGGGGGGAGCGGGGGGGGAGGCGGTTGACGACGGAGATTATGATGTGAGACCTTGCGAGACGGCGGGAAAGGCGCGTCTGGCGATGTCGTCGCCGCCGTCTTCTGTTGCCGGTGGCGGTGGTGGTGGTGGTGGTGATGGCGATGGCGATGTAATGATGGCGAGGGGGACATGCCGTCCCTCGGTGAAAAGTTGAACCGGGGGGGTTGGGCTTTTTTTGGTGGATTCCACAAAAGGATGGGAAAACGGACGGTGTTGTTGTGTGTGACTGCGGCGGGAAAGAACGTGTTGAATGTGTGGTTGATGCTGTGCTTATGGAATGAGGTTTGTTTTTCAACACACATCTGGATACGTGGATAGAAGATAAATGGATGGAAAATTGTTTTTTTAAATGGTTGTCAATTTTTTGATACTAATTCTCTCGCTTTGTGTTTTGCTCTATTTCAGATTCTTCCTCAAATTCTTCCTCAAGTGCAATCAGAACTGTCTGAAGAATGCCGGGAACCCAAGAGACATGCGCCGATTCCAGGTGACCTAAATCTCTTTCATAAGCTCTCTCCCTCTGTCCCACTGTCTCTCTCTCTCTCTCTCCCTCTCTCCCTCATGTCCCACTGTCTCTCTATCTCTCTCTCTCTTTGTCCTACTGTCTTTCTCTGTCTCAGTCTCACTGTCTCTCTGTCCCTCTCTCTTTCTCACTGACTGTCTATCTCCCTTTCTCTGTCTTACTGGCTCTCTCTCTCTCTCTCTCTTTCTCTCTCTCTCTCTGTCTAGCATCTCTATCAGACACACACACAGACACGCACATATTGTTCATGAACATACATGTTTAATGCACAAGCACACTCACACAGGCTAGTACGTTTATACACACACATGAGCACAAAGACATGAACGTGTTCACACACACACACACACACACACACACACACACACAGGGATATAGAGCAGGGATAAATACCCATTACCAACAGTCATACTTATACAGTGCTATCATCGGTACTGAAATCCAAGAAAAAGAGAGAAGAGAAACAACAAGGGATTGGGGGGGGGGGGGGGGAGTGGTGTCCTCTGTGGAACAACATGGACAGAATATTTATCGGGGGAACAGCATCTGACACAAATAAGGATATAGGATATAAAAGCCACTATCAATTGTGTTGCTGACAGTTTCCTGAGCCTCCGCGTAGTGGGGGGGGGGGTTGGGGGTTGTTGGGGGGGCGACCACCACATGTAACAACAGTGTTAACTTAGGGTTGCGTCTCGCAGAGAAAACACATTCCGACACGCATACATATGCATGCACACGCACACGGACACACACACACATACAGATTCACACACATACACACACACACACACACATACACACACACACACACACACACACACGTGTAGGCTCTTCCACTCGCACGTACATAGGTAGACAGTAAATAAAGATGACACAGTGGATACAGTGCCTCTCTCTTCTTTTTCACTCTCTCTCTCTCTCTCTCTCTCTCTCTCTCTCTCTCTCTCGTAGACACACACACACAAACACAGACAAACACAAATACAAAGACACATGCATACATGCTGTCTCTGGAAGGTGCCAATGTCAACGTTTCCGTAGAACATTTAGCTGTTTTCACTATCAGTCAGCCTTTTAGGTTGCTGTCACAAGCATAAATATTGTGCAGCGCAGCGCAGCCCGCCGTAATGTAGCATAGGCTAACTTAGCATAGCATTGCAACGGAGCGCTAATAGAGTGCTACAAGTAGGACGGCCGCACCGGCAGAACGGCAAGCAGCCGCCACACTGCTGGCTGTTCGTGAGCTAAGCCCGCTGCGTGTCAGCGTGTGCGTGTGTGCGTGCGCGCATGTGTGTGTGTGGGTGATAGACACATAGTGAGCCAGCGCGCTCAGGAGAGGAAGACAGAGACATGAAACAGACAGGGACAAGGTGTCCTCTCCCCCCCCCGGTGTCACGGTGAGTGGGCCTCCCCCTCGCTGCTCCCACGTCCCCCCAGGCTGAATGTGGCCCTGCGCCTGACAGCCTCCCTGGGCTTCCTCCCTACACTGGGCTGTGCTACAAGACACTCACACACCTCAGCTCTCGAGGCGGCGGCGGCGGCGGCAGCGGCGCCGTGGAGGGACGCGCCGCGGCTGTTGTTGCTTTTCAAATGCAATCGTGGGAATTGAAATGTGTGCGTGTATCGTGTGCGATTGTGTGCGTGCGTGTGTGTGTGTGTGTGTGTGTGTGTTTGTGTGGGCGTGTGCATCCAGCTTTGCAAATACAGCAAACGCAGCCGGGATTTCGCAGAAAACCAACGCTAACTCTAGGCCCAGTGGTGATTGATCTCTGGCGATCCCGTCTTTTTCTGTTTTTCGATCCAGTGGCCGAGCGGTGCCATGTTTTTTTTCTTCTTCTTCTTCTTCTTCGGATAGATTTCCCAGATGCTGCCGCTGCACTGTAGCCGATTCTCGGGCCAACGTTGTGTATTCTGCATGCCTTCCACTTCACTTATTACCCCCCAGAACCAGCTGGAGGCCAGAGAGGGCCCAATCCATCATCCCCAGCTTGGCCCAGCTCTGAACCTCCTCGCAAGAATAGAGCTCTTTCACCTCCCCCTTCTCCTGGCCCCCCCCCCCCCCCCCCACCACCATCTCCCCCACCTCTCCCCCAACTCCCCCTCTGAGCCGACCCCAAACCTTGCTAAGAAAAAAGCCCCCAACTCCCCCCCCCCCCCCCCCCCCTCCCCTAACTCTCTACAGCCGCCCTTGCAAATTCCAGTGCAACATGGAGGTCAGTTACCGGCGAGGCCGACCTGAGAGGGGCTCTGTGTTTCCGGCGCCCGAAACACTTTGGCCATTCATTTCACCAGCCACTGTTTGCAGATGCGGTGGCCAAAAAACAACAACAAAAATAAGCATTATGAAACACGGAGTGTGGCTCGGAAATCGGATCCTGGTAAAATGTTTGTTGAGTGATGGCGAGTGGGTATGGGGTTTCGGCTGCTAATGACATTTTAAAAGCGAGCGGGGGGGGGGGGGGGGTAGGGGTGGTGGTGGTGGTGGTGGTGGGTAGGGGAGGTGCTGGGTAGGGGTGGGGTAGCGGAGTGGGGGCTCTTCCATCCTCAATCAGAGGGAACAGAGAGACAAGCGGATCGATAATGCTCTGCTTTTTTTTGGGGGGGGGGGGGGGGGGGGGG
>NW_028178946.1:0-2500 GCF_964030765.1 Micromesistius poutassou | reverse complement strand
TGCAAAAGCAGCCAGCAGGTGTTTTACTTTACCCATACAGAACCACTTTCAGACCAACTTCATATATCTCCAATACTAGATGGAGCTTTGACTGAATGCACATATTCAGTCAAATATTGGCTTTATTAACTGATCCAGCCATGACTTGGGTGTCCTCTCCTAGTTTGGATCGTTTACGATTAATACAAAGAAAACAATAACGATACATAGACACACATGAAACATGTAACAGTCTCCCTTTTTTAATCCAGGAAACAAAAAAAAAGAATAAATATATATATATATATATATATATATATATATATATATATATATATATATATATAAAATCATATTTAATTGTGTTATAACCATGTCAAACCCAAAGTAGAACCACTTCAATGCACTGATGAATGTGCACATTTTAAATCAATAAAATTGCGATAAGAAAGGCTACACTGTCCAGCGTGCGTCTGAATGAGAGAATCTCTTGAACGTCTTGTTCAGGGTCCTGTCATTCACATGCCATCTGTGGTATATATCCAGTCTTACATTCTCACATTTCGAAAAAATCTCCCCTGCCATTTCAGAAATAATTGGCCAGTTACCCTGCACTGAGCTCACTCGACATCTAGTAAATATATTTCTCCCTCTCTCTCTCTCTTGCCCTCTCTTTATTTTCCTGCTGACAATGTGTCAACAGTGGAGGTGTCAGCAACAATAACAATAAAAGGGATTCAGGCGAATGATTGAGATTTTATTTTGGTCTGAGGGGCCGAGAAACACACAGCGTATAACGATACAATAGCACGCGGACAGCCACAGCATGACAAAAGGCTGTATTACAATGCATTCCAGCCCTTGAAATTAGAATGTGTATGCAGTGATTGAATAGGTCAGTTTTTAATTGAAAATAAGATCAAGTGCTGAGTTTGAAAAGACACATTAGTGTAAACAGGTTCTGGTTTAAAGAACTGCTCAACACACATACACACACACACACACACACACACACACACACACACACACACGTACAGGCACGCTTGCTCACGCACATGCATACACACCACAGATAAAGTTTGATTAGCTTTGCATGCTCCCCCAGCCATAGCAATGTTCATACATAGAATTAAATTAGTGTCTCTAAACTTAAGAGTGTTTCCATGTATTCATACACATTAATGTGTACACAAGCCTTGTATTAGCTGTGCTTACAACTCCAAAACAACACAACCTGCTGAACTATGGCTAAAATTGTGAAAGCATTGTCAAACTGTGGTATGGGTTGAATGAATAACAGAATAAACCGCGCTCAAAGTTTGGTCATTTGTAGAGGTGACAAATTAGCCTATTTGACCTATGATCTGGGATTTATATAAACCCCGATCTTTACCAATGAAATCTGACGTAATGTTGATTGAACAATTAAAGCAAGAGTAGAAAGCATCTGACCTGTACTTGAGGAAATAGAGATACAATGACAAATAGGTAGAAGATCATTGTTCCTATTGGTAACTTTAGTGTTCCTAGGATTCTTTTTGCCCCTGTACATATGTGCATACCTATGAAAACCTTTTCACAGGCACAATAAAAAAAAAAAAAAGTAAAAAGAAATAGCCAGTAAACGCACAACCTTACGCCTTATACCTGGCAGAGCAAAGTAACGTTAACTCAAGTTCCCTCATGACAGCGGAGACATGTGGCGGAGAAGACAGGGACCCAGGGACGGGTCCTCCAATGGCAAGTGCTCTCTGCTGTGACACGGCCCTGTCATAGCCGGGGCTCACACCGGGCCAGGTGCGCCAGTCAGCTGAAACATCCCCGCTGGGCTACGCCGATGTGACCGGCCAGTATTTGGATGAGATTGTCAGTGTTTTCCGTTGTCCCCCCACACATTTGTTTCAGAAGAGCCGTTTTATTTATTTTGTGTGTTTTGAATTCATCTGTTAATTCATTTGTGTGTTTTGAATTCATCTGTTTTTCATGGACCATGGTGTGTTTTTTTAATCACCGATTTTTTTTTCCAATGCATTCTTCATTGGTCCTAGTTTATAAAGTTGAGATTCAGAGCTTTCATTTCTGTGCAGTTTCTTTGAAAAGCCATAGCCATCTGTCAGCTGTTACTGAACCGCTGTTCGAGATATCTGTTCCTATTGACTGTGTGCCTGCCTTTGCATGACACAAGTTTGTTTTCAGACTGCTCCCAGATAATTTCTTATCAATCATCTCTTCACTGATTGGTTCAGGGTGTCCATCTTGCCTGTCAATCACAGGTGCGTGAATGCAACACCTCTCATTGGAGGAGAAACGTCGGGGAGGAAGGAAGGAGGAAGGAAGGCTCATTTTCCCAATCTTGCTCTCATTTTGTCTTTGCTTCCCACTCTCTTTACTACCCTCAAATTGCGACTGCACCTTTAAAATGCCCTCGAAAAGCTGTCAAAACCTGCCAATAAAACTATTGAACTAATGAGGATGATCGGACAAGCTGCCTGAAACCTAAAGCCAGTGTGTTCACACTCAC
>NW_028178947.1:0-12703 GCF_964030765.1 Micromesistius poutassou | reverse complement strand
ATACCTGCGTGACGCATCCCACGGGGGGAAGGAAATAACCGCGGAGCTCACCTCGCACACATACCTGCGCCATGTAAGGAAAGGTGTGCCCGGGTGGATGGATGTAAACGCACGGACGGGGGGGGGGGTCTTCAAAGGCTTACAAGCGGGGCTAGACATAGCTCGCTGACGGCCGCACGCACGCACGCACGCACGCACGTCATCACCAGACGTTGAATGGGAAGGGTTCTATTCTGGGGTCGGGGCATCCTGGTTGGACAGAGGCATACCAGGGGCCCCGCGCAGGGGGGCCTGAGCGACACAGTATTTGGGGATGCGTTACATAATGGTGAGTGTGTGAGGGGTCCGGTTTAGCGTTCCCAGACCCGGTGGCCGGGCCGGGCTCAGGTGTCTGATCGGTAGCCGCGTGATCCGGGAAAAAGCGTGAGACAAGCTGGACCGGCCCGCGTGTGTGTGTGTGTGTGTGTGTGTGTGTGTGTGTGTGTGTGTGTGTGTGTGTGTGTGTGTCTTCTCATGTTACCATGGTCACCCACACAGTATTAACAGTGTTCCCGTGTTAGGGGTTGTCACAGGGGTGGGAATCACAGTGAGTCACTGAATGACTGTTGTTGATGGGTCCGAGTCCTTCCATGTGCGGTCGGGTAAGTTGAGTAGAGCGGTGACGGTTGTTGACCGACTCGCCTCCGACTGTCACAGTGACCCAGTAACGGGGTGCTGCCGCTTCCCAGACAGCTATACTCATCGTCGCTTGTTGGATGACCAACAACAGACCGTCTATTGCTGGCATATGCACTCGCTTAAAGGTGCTGTGAGTGAATGATGTAGGATCCATTTTAGTGTAATAGCCAAAGCCACCGGTAAGATATTAAGTGTGTGAAATGCTCTGCGAGAATTTCTGTTCTGGTTGAGTGCACACCTGCCTCCGTATGGGACAATTTCGATTTTAGACCGCCCCCTGATTGGCCCGGGCTATCCACCTCACCTGTCAATCACTGGTGCCTGAATTCCACCGTTCTCAATAGTGGAGAAATGAAGGAAGCAGAGGAGGGCGCAGAGGAGGAGTGGACATTTTTTTGAGGTTGTTTATTTTCTGCATCATGCTCTTTTCTCTCGTTACAACTCTCTAGAATCTTACCTACAGCACCTTTAATTCTCAGTTTCTCTCTCTTTCCCACACAAACACAGCGGAATACGCTGCCACACAGTTAGGCCTGACCACATCAGCGAGACCTGACTACATCAGGGAGCCCTGTAGATCTACTGGAGATACACATAGATTACAAGAGAGAGAGAGAAAGAAGGAAAGAAAGAAAGAAAGAAAGAAAGAAAGGGAGGGAGAGATGAGGAAAGAGCGTAATGAAGAGAAAGGAGTGTTTTTCGACGTTATGTTCTGTGGAAATCTGTGCATCCGTCACGCCCACACACCCGCCCACACATACACACACACAGCTGTCCTGCTATTGCATGGTCTATGGTTGGCATGACGGAGTAATAGGCTCATTAAACGCTCTGATTCTTCACTTAGGCGCCTCGAGACAGAACCAAGATTTACGGCCCGGGATCTTTGTCTGAGCATGAGAATAATTTAATATGTGTCTGTGTGTGTCTGTGTGTGTGTGTGTGTGTGTGTGTGTGTGTGTGTGTGTGTGTGTGTGTGTGTGTGTGTGTGGATCAATGGATATTTGCTTATTTGCGTCCCTGGCTCCATGTGTGTGTGTGTGTGTGTGTGTGTCTGTGTGTGTGCTTTTGTTGTTGTAGCCTCTGCACTGATTTTGTTGCTCCAGTAGACATGGGCATGGGTAGACAATGGGTAGACAAGGGACAGGGCTTGGAACAGCACTATTGAAAACATAACAAAACATAACATAACAAACCCACTCATTGTATGTACAGAGCTGCGTGACGAGGAGTTGACAGGACAGCGCCTGTACCGACCGGCAACCTGTACATGCCTCCTCCCACCCCACCTTGACAGCCTGCTTTACCAAGGAGCTGACTGATGGACACTCTAAGTGTGTGTGTGTGTGTGACTGAGAGAGAGAGTGAGTGAGTGAATGAGTAAGTGAGAGAGAGAGAGAGGGAGAGAGAGAGAGTGTGTGTGCATGTGTGTGTGTGTGTGTGTGTGTGTGTGTGTGTCAATATATGTGCGGGCGATTTGTGTTTGTGTGTTAGTTTGTGTGTGCGTTTACATGTGTTGATAGGTGATGTCGTCGGTGTTGTAATGGAGCAGCAGCAGGGGACCGGCATAGATGAGAAGCCTCCATCGAGTGCCTCAAACTCAAGATTAAGTGAGCTCATTGTTTTCAACTCAAGTCACACACAAGCACACACACAAATATGAACACACACACGCACACACACGCACACACAATCATAAAGGAACACACACTACCGTAAGTGTGTGTGAGCAAAAAATCCAAACAGGCAGCAGGGACGTCTGTATTAATAGGTGTTGATTTTTCATCCAAACAAAGTTTCAATGAATCATTGTACCAAAGCCCACACAAACAAACATACACACACACACACACCCACCCACAAACACACAGACATGCACATGTATACACGCACATCCTCCCCCCCCCCCGTACACGCATGCAGGCGAGTACAAAACGTCCATTGTGTGGATGTTCTGAACTAAATACAGGAATAAGGCCACCGAGGGGTCATCCGGTGAGTCATCTATCACATCCTGGGTCATGGGAAATCAGGAGCTGTGTGCGCCTTAATTACTTTTCATCACCTCTTATTATCACATACAGTGTGTGTCTCGTGGGCAAATTCGAGCCAACGCGTTCAAGGTGTCTGTGCTGTGTGTGTATGTGTGTGTGTGTGTACAAGGTGTCTGTGTGTGTTGTTGATTATGGTGTATGTATGTGTATGTGTGTATACAACAGTGTGTGTGTGTGAATAGTGTGTTTGTGTGTGTGTACAAGGTGTCTGTGTGTGTTGTTGATTATGGTGTATCTACTGTTTGTGTATGCGTGTATACGACAGTGTCCACGTGTCAGTGCATGTGTGCTCCAAGCATGCGTATGTGTGTATACCAAGGGGTCTCAGTGTGCGTGTGTGTGTGTGTGTGTGTGTGTGTGTGTGTGTGTGTGTGTGTGTGTGTGTGTGTGTGATGGTGTGTGTGTGTGAGCGTGCGTAAGTGCGCGCGCATACTTGGGACGTGCACGCACGTACTATACTAATGTGCCCGCACCAGAGCTGTGGAATGTGATCCTTTGTCCTTGTCCAACTCACCAATCTACCAGACGCGGCGATAAAAGTCTGCAGTCTGAACACTTTGCGCCGTGAGACGCCCGCTGCCGGTGTAAATCTTTAACCGAAAGGCCGCTACGACGGAACCGTTCCACGTTGCCCTGCCACCGCCTCCGCTCTCGTATTAAACCAAAGTCAGGGGGAAAAAGTGAGGTATTTGGCAAGTGGCAGAGTATTGTAGCGTGTGTGCACAGGTTGCACCCTCTCTCACAGTGGCCCGTTGTGTGGACGAGCGATGGCTCACTTGTAGGGGCTGCAGAGAGGGGGGGGGGGGGGGGGTCTCGCACTGGCCAAGGTGAAGGCCATGGTGTAGGAGAGGTGCTGCTGTTTGCGCAGGGGGCTAACGAGAAGCACACAGGGCCCGGTCTGTCTCCGGCCCGACCTATAGCGCGAGTTCAAGGCGCCCTCGTCGGAGGCCCGCTGACCAATGAGGGTGTTCAGCCGGGTGGGCGTGGCCTGGAGTTTGCAGTATAGGCGTGTGTGTGTATGTATAAGTGGACGCGTGTGTGTGTGTGTGTGTGTGTTTGTGTTGGACAAACACAAGCCAAGGTCAAGGCGTTGAGGTCAGCTTGTTGGCACCACAGGCTAGGCTAGGTGCTAGGTACTAGAGGATTTCAGCAGATCATGGAGTAGTCTTTCCCTTGCAGGCCCATTTCTAAGAATTTCCCACCGATTTTGGACCTCTCTAGGTCCAGTTCTGTGCCTGGGCTTCTCGTCCAAATTGCACAATGGTTTCTCTATCTGGACAGCGCCCACATGGCTCCAAGAGACCCTGTCTCTGTGTGTGCATGTGTGTGTGTGTGTGTGTGTGTGCGTGTGTGTGTGTGTGTGTGTTAGTGTGTGTGTGTGTGTGTGTCTCTGTGTGTGTGTGTGTGTGTGTGTGTGGGCGCTATTTCCATCACCCTGAACCCAGGGTCCAGGACACTGGTCTGGTCTGAATATTCTGACCCCTGACCAGGGTCGAACCTATGACCTCACCAGCACAATGGACCCTCATTCAGAGACACCCACACTAGACATGGCACAGTGGGGGGGAAAGAACACATTCCTATTTGAATGAAATGTGGAATGTTTTGGGTAGCTTGTGTCTGACCACAGCGGGGAAAAACATCCAGTCTCCTTTAGGTACTGCGTGTGTGGAGCCATTTGTGACCCAATACTGCCACCCTGTGGTCTGAAGTAGAACTGCAGGCGCTTTTAAATGAAACACATTTTTCATCATGGACATCAGGTTAAACTACCTGTATTGGTCTGCCGTCCTCTGAGCCAATCATATTCCTCCACTCCAACAGAGACCTCTGCAGGTTGTCCAATCCCGTCTCCCACAGACGGACACACCCGCCCATATCAACGGTGACCACGTTGCCAGAGCCCAGGGCGGCCAATACAACGTCACTGTCTGACACCTTGGACAACCAATTTGTGTAGGGCGACGCAGACGTTGACCTGCGAAGCACAACAGCAGTCAATAGGCAGGCCTACCTACAAGACATTAATAAGAATGATCTCTTGAACAGCGTAATACGTTACACTTCCATTTGATACAATTGTTACCTAATACAATTAAAACAACACCAAATGACCTTAAATATGCATAAGTGTACCGACAATGAAAGTCTGAAACCATTTGTCATATCTCTTAGAACTGTTAGTTGCCATCTAGTTAGCCATCTGACCACAACCTTCACATGCAACTTTGAAGCCATGCACTATATTTTTTGCCTAAATGTGATATTCAAACATCTAATTTCTTAACTAATATTAGCCTTCAATCGCAATAAAGTAATATGGTGGCCACAACTCTGTTACAGCTTTAATGAACGTGAACATGAGCATGTAGTAACGGCTTTGGCCACTCGGTGGTGCTAACGTCCACTGAAACGTGATGTGTCGCCCACAGACTGCATAACATTATGTGCTCACGGAAGCGGAGGGCTCACCTTGGGACCGGAACATATTTGAGCTTCTTCGAGTTCAGGTCTGTCACCTCCAGGTAGGCTGCTGTCATGGGAGGGGTGACGTCTGAGGGGCAAAATAGAAATAAGGGAGTTAAAAAGGGAAGCACCTGCGGTTGGTGAAGGAAGATCCAAGTGAATGGTTGCATGAACCAAGAGAAAGGCTAATTTCCAGATAAGAAAACATTCACTGTGGTGTGTGTTGCTACTGAGAACAACAATGTGTACATGTGTACATGCTGTTGGTTTTCGGGCCTGGGAATGAGTTCATGATCTTTGACAATGACATGTGTCCTTTGTGGTTTATCACCATAATGGACATCAACAGATTTATGATGTTTTTAAGTGTTACGTTTAAGTGTTAAGTAATTGGAGTGTTATTGCTCAACAAGAATCTGCAGCACGCAGGTCTCATCCGAGGGACTCGAACCTCTGACCTTTGGGAAAGATCTCCTTCAGGGGCACCCTGGTGGGCGGGAGGGCTCGGACCACCTGATTGGCTGAGAGCAGGCCGACGCAGTTGCTGCGTTTGGCCGGGCCGGCGCGAGGGCCGCCGCCTCCTCCTCCTCCTCCCCGGAGGAAGAGGCTCCCGGCGCCCTCGCCACTCTTCACGTCCGACAGGTTCACGGGCCTCTTGAAGCTGTACACCTCGTTAGGAGACTGGGAGGGAGGGGGGGGGGGGGGGGGGAGGGAGAGAGAGATGGGAGAGAGAGAGAGAGAACAATGAAAAGAGAGAGATAGAGAGAGATGGGGGGAGGGAGAGAGAGCGATGGGGAGAGGGAGAGAAAGAGAGAGAGAGAGAGAGAGAGAGAGAGAGAACAATGAAAAGAGAGAGATAGAGAGAGATGGGGGGAGGGAGAGAGAGATGGGGGAGAGAGAGAGAAAGAGAGAGAGAGAGAGAGAAAGAGAGAGAGAACAATGAAAAGAGAGATAGAGAGAGATGGGGGGAGGGAGAGAGAGTGATGGGGGGAGGGAGAGAGAGAGAGAGAGAGAGAGAGAGAGAGAAAGAGAGAGAGAACAATTAAAATAGATAGAGAGAGATGGGGGGAGGGAGAGAGAGAGATGGGGAGAGAGAGAGAGAGAGAGAGAGAGAGAGAGAGACAGAGACAGAGACAGAGATGGAGAGAGAGAAGGGTGGGGGGGTGAGAGAGAGAGGGATGAGGAGAGAGAGAGAGAAAGAGAGAGAGTGAGAGAGAGCGAGATAGAGCGAGAGAGAGCGAGAGAGTCATAAGGAAATTGTACACGAAAGATGACAAAAAGTCCCAGTGCAGGCATCTACTCTGACGCTGAAGAACCATGCATTATGGCCCGATTATTCGTTTGCGCCTCCGTCGTGCTACATATCCAGATTTTTAGGCCCACCATAGTAATCATTGTCATCAGGCGTAAAGGAGTATATGGTGATTCTATTACATATAATTATATATATATATTAAAAAAAACAGTAATCAAAAGCCTAAGTCCTAAGAACCATGATAAGAAAGTGAGACGATGACACAGACACTGTCGTCAGCGCCCCCCCCCCGGTGCTCACCATCAGGTCAGGGAAGCCCACCACCAGCTGGGCGTAGGCCCCCCCGTCAGCCACCAGCCGGTTGGGGGAGACGATCCTCTGGCCCAGCGCCGCGCTCAGGTTCTCGTTGGGGAGCTGGTCGGACGACACCATGTCGGGCACGCACGCCTCGCCTGGGGTGGGGGGACGGGTGTGGGGGGAGAGAGAGGGGAGAGAGAGGGTGGGAGTACACAGGTGGAGGAGGCCGGAACACAGAGTTAAAGCATCACCTTGAGAAACGCACATAGACGTGCACACACACACACACACACACACACTCACTCACACACACCCCCCCACAAACACACACAGACAAACGTATGCACATGCACAAGCACGCACGCACGCACGCACACACACACCTGCATTCCGCAAGCAGTGTCCCAGCGGTATTCCAACCAGTGTTATTGTGTGTGTTTGTTTTGTATGTACTGGTGTGGGTATAGGGTTGATACTATAGAGGGATCACCAGCTGGCTGGCCTGTCTCAACAGGAACACACTAAACAATCATTCTTATTTAGTCAAGCCGCCACCCCATGTACCAGACTCTTATGCAGCCTGGCCCTGTGGTGGAACAGACTGGTGTGTGAGGTTAATATTGACTTCATAATAGATCTTGGTTGACTTGGTGGTTCTATACTTTTGGGGCCAGGGTGGGGTCAGTCATCTTTCTGTCTGCATGTCTCTTTGTGTCCTGGCGACAATGTTGACGTCTCTGAGGCCTCTGAATCGGGCGGTTCCTGTGCTAGCGTTGCTTTTAGATTTCCCTTTTTAGTATCCGTTGCTCAACGGTCCCGTGCGTGACTCGTACACTTGATGTTTATCAGCCGGAACACGTTTCCTCCCCGCGCTGAAGCCCAACAGAACCTTCCGGCTAACTATTTTTAATGAATTCCCTCTCAAACTACAGTTGTGAAACCTAGAACCCAGCTGCCCTTGCTTGGGAAAATCAAATCATTCATTCATGGATACTCGGAATTCGTGTCGCACAGCGGGAATTGTTGAAGAAAATCAGCTATGTTCAACAACAGCTGTTGTTGAACATAACTTTTTTTGTCTCTATGTAAAGCTGTGAAATTGTATGTCTGGGAATGAGCAACCTTAAAAAAAAAAATCTCACATTTTGACTGAAAGTCCCTCCTACCGCTGTTCAAAATGCCATTAAAACCATATGGTATGAATTCATGGCAGTGGAATCAAAGGATCGCAGAAGGTACCTCAATAACAATAACACATCATACTCTTTTCACTGTACTGCTGTCATCAGTATTCAGGCTAAGCTCAGCTTTACAAGGGGCCGGGCGTTTTGCTCTGCTACCCCCAGTCTTTGGAAGGCCCTCCCTGCCCATAGGAGGGCACTACAGTCCCTGGACTCAATACGGGGCCTAAAGTTCCTCTTGTATCGGAAGACATTCAGTTCATTTAAGTTAGCGTTTTATAGTTCAAGCTCAAGTCTACAGCACTTTGAGATATCTTAAATGAAAAGTGCTTCATGAATACAATTAACTACAATAATTATTAAACTACAGAAGAAAAAAAAAACGGTATAAGGAATATGTTGCACATAATATCGTATACCGCACTGATTAATAGGTTTGTTCTGTTATAGCCAAATGAAAACCAAAGAACGACTGGGTGCACGGCGGGCGGGCGAGGCGTACCGGAGGTGGCTCCGTGCCCGGCGCTGACGGCGTCCTCGCTGATGGCGTGGAGCTGACACACGCCAGAGTCCTCCGCTCCCATGTGCATGGGCTTGGTCAGGAGGAACTTCCTGTCAAACCACAACCACAATGCTAGCAAACAACTGCGCTTATACATTTAACTAGGCACATACAAATACACACACACACACACACACACACACACACACCTGCATAAAGACAGACAGGTAATCATAAACTCATATAATCATAAAAATGCAAATGCAAGGAGCAAAAACAGAAAGAACAAAATACTGAAGAAAAATACACAAATATAAACAAAAATATTAAATCTAACACACCATTTAAAAGAGAAGAAGGGGCAGTAGCAATCAAAAGTCTAGAAAAAAGTTTTCAGGAGATACAGTATTTACAAGATAGATAGATAGATAGAAAGAAATATAAATAGAAAGATTGATAGATAGGCAGTAAGATACAATCATAACTCAGTGACAGTGAGTGACAGATAGATAGAACAATAGATAGAACGTCATATCAAAAGATAGATAGAGGGATATACAGACAGATAGATAGAAGGATATTCAGAGAGTCATGCGGGCAACATGTTCTTACTTGTTGCTGTTACTTTCTGTCAGCAGCCAGCGGTCCTCTGCCACCAGGTACACGTCCTTCAGGTTAATGGGCAGGGAGATGGAGTGCACCTGGCCCTCCAGGACGTCCAGCACCTCCAGCTGGTTGCTATGGTCACACACACACACACACACACACATACACGCACATGCACACACACACACACGCGCATGCACACATGCACACACACACATACGCGCACACACACACAAAAAAACATGCAATCCCACAAAAATACACACACACGCGCAGAAGGTAAGACAATGACAATATATTATATTAAACAATATATAACAATATAAAAACATAGACTACGTATACTACTATAATACAAAATAGTACACTATATATGTTTACTTACCCATCCTCCTTGAAGAAGAGGAGCCAGTTTTTGTGAGCAAACTCACGGCACATCTTATAGCTGGCCTGAAAACGACAGACACATAAAACTAAATTAAACACCAAAAAACACAAGGCAGATTTTGTCTTTCACACAAACACAGATAACTTCACATGGAGATGGAAATGGAACCGGCAAAGGGAGGTAAAAATAACTTGTCTGTGAATAATGTTGACAAGGTGTGGACAGGGGACATCATAGTGTGTGTGTGTGACCTCCTACTGTTTACACATCTAATACCGGTTTTCTTTAGACTTTATCCTGGCACTGCTATACTTTTTAAATGATTTATATGTTATTATATCCTTTTTATTGTTCATATTTAATGCTGGCTTGTAGGTTTTATCCCTGCACTGCAGTACGTACTTATTTGCACAACCATCATGACACACATTCTCCAAGAGCACTTTAGCATATCTTTTATCGTCCATATTATCCATATTATTATATTTTATTTGATCATCTTGTTTATGTTGTATGTGTGTATGCTGTGTGTGACGTGTTCAAGCTACTGTGACTTTGAATTTCCCCTGGGGATCAATAAAGTATACATCTAGCTATCCTAATCTGGCCCCCTAATCATCCATAATCATATAATTGGCTAATTCATTGATTCCCTCACTCTCCACCTCAAGCTGGTGTGTGGTGAGCGTCCCGGCACCGATTGGCTGCCGTGCATCACCCAAGTGGGTGCTACACATTGGTGGTGGTTAAAGAGGTCCCCTTGTCACTATAAGCGCTTTGAGTTTCCAGAAAAAAAAAAAACCTGCTATATAAATTCAATCAATTCTTATTAATTCTTATTCATCCTCTGACCTGCTGCTCCTTGCTGCTGCTGCTCCACCAGTTGGAGGCCTTGGTGACGGGCGGCTCCGCGTCCGGAGACAGAACCAGCCTGCGCACCGCCCCGCTGCCCAGGTCCAGGTGCAGCACAGTGTTACTCTGGAGCAACACGCACACACACACACACACACACACACACACACACACACACACACACACACACGCACATGCATGCACACACACACACACACACACACAGGGCAAGGGAGGGAGTCAACACTTGGTTAACCTTGGAATAGTGTTAATTATGATGTTATTATGTTATGGGATTTAGAATCTAAATCCATAACATAATAACCATCTACATTTTAGATGGATAACACCTGTGAGCAAATCAGTCATCCTGTAGGTGTGTGTGTGTGTGTGTGTGTGTGTGTGTGTGTGTGTGTGTGTGTGTGTGTGTGTGTGTGATCGTGTGCGTGCGTGATCGTGTGCGTGTGTGTGTTTTTGTAGTACAGCCACCAGATGGCGCTCATCTTCCACTGTGCTCAGCAAGGAGGGATCGCTCTGACAATCTAAATACAAATGGAAACGAGAGCTTAGGGCCGTAGTCAGTCTTCAACTGTTGCCCCGTGAACATTAGCACATCACTCGTACTCTGTGTACGACCCTCACGCGTGTTTACACAGCGAGTACACACACACACACACACACACACACACACACACACACACACACACACACACACACACACACACACACACACACACACACACACACACACACACACACACACAAAGCTGAAACGGCGACGCGTCTCTCCGTCGTTTACCTTACGACGCGAGCGAAGGGTCAGCCGACGCTGAGCCGAGGCAGAGCACCGCCGCTTTGTCAGCCAACATTACCGCTCAGATTTACGGGGCGCGTCTCGGTAAACACAGCCTAGCCAGCGACGGCCGTTCATCATTATCTATCGTCGTTAGCGTTATTTATAATTGTAACGACTGGCGCTTCGAAGACATAGCAACCGCCTCCGTGGAGATAAACGGCCCCTTTTACCGTTAGTGGGACTATTTCAATCCCACACGGTGCGCCATTTAAAACATTTATTTCAGATATGTGCAGTATAAAGGCTAGATTTGTGTGTGTGTGTGTGTGTGTGTGTGAGTGGGTCGGCAGCTCCGTGCCAAGTCTCCCAGTCATGACGCACTGAGCTTCATCTTCATCTGTCTTTTATGAGAGGAAGCTCTGGAGGAGCTTGTGTTGAACCCCCCCTCCACTCTATCCCTTCCTCCCCCTTGCTTACGGCTCCCGTCTCTGACATGACATACAACACACACACACACACACACACACACACACACACACACACACACACACACACACACACACACACACACACACACACACACACACACACACACACAAACTGACTGAGCTAACTCATACAGAGTAGGCTCCGGAGCTCTGCGATAGATCCTGCCTTCGAGGAAGTGTGCATGTGTGCAGAACAGGCAGTGTGTGTGTGTGTGTGTGTGTGTGTGTGTGTGTGTGTGTGTGTGTGTGTGTGTGTGTGCGCGTGTGCGTGCGTGTGTTTGAGCATGCATCTTATGATTTTTCATTCTGACAGACGTCCTTTGAAGGCAATGAGGCTCTTCTCCCACACACTGTCGGCAGTGTGTGTGTGTGTGTGTGTGTGTGTGGGGGGGGAATGATGTCAATCATCTTTGCGGTTTCGACATGTTCGGCAAATCTGTTTACCGACTAAGCAACACGGTTGTTGTGTTTCATAAAGGAACTACTAGGAGGCAGGTTTGTGGTGAAAGATTTTAAAATGCTCCAACGTCCTAATAAGGTCCTACAAATCTGTGACTTGGCTCATTTGAGGTAAAAGGTTGTATTTAGGTAATCAACCATGATGTGAATCCCCTCACGCTGATCCCAACTTCCCCAATCGTCATTGCAAAGAGAAGATGGATGGCATGAAACTGTCGGTTTTCTCGTAGTCTTACGGGAAAAAGGGTTTTCCCAGCATGAAGAATGTTGTGAAGTGACTGCGGCCAACAGGAAATGAATAGAGACCAAACTCATTTACTGGGAAATCGAATTCATTTTTGGCCACGGCAATGAGAACAGGTGTTTAATTTAAGCCTGCAAAAGGATGTGCGTACTTGCATGTGTGTTTGTGTACGCGGGTAAGTTATCGACCAATCTCGTGTGAGAGTGTGTGTATGCCATCGCATAGTTTGGATATGTGTGTTTGTGAGTGTTTGTGTCTGTGTGCGTGTGCGCGCGTGCGTGCATGCGTATCGCTGTCATTCCCCCTGGGAGAGCGATGACCCATGATTGAACTGTATGATGTCTGGACCTCTTCATATTTAGACACAAGAAACATGATCTTTCGCTAAAGGTATTTTTAGAAGTCCTCTTTTTGCCTAATATGCACCAGCTGTAGAA
>NW_028178948.1:0-8352 GCF_964030765.1 Micromesistius poutassou | reverse complement strand
AATAAACATAAATTCATTCTAGAAGTGGTTGTACCCTCATGTGTGTGTAAGCGTTCTGATTGTGGCTGAGTCATTGGTTTATGCTTAGGGCTGTAGAAGGTGTGTCCTTGGCTTGTTTGTCGAAAGAGGTAAATTGTCGGTGGAATAAGCACCCAATAGTGTGTAATTTAGCAGTAATTGGTGGTGTCAGAACAACGGGCTGTATTGAGCCAACAGCGGTATAACGGTGACAGTTATGGTCAGTAAACATCACTCAGGACACAACAGAGGTATATCTTTTGTTGTTTTTACTCTAGACTGTGCTTTATTATTGGGCTAAGCTGAGACGCGTCATTCATTTAAAATTACAAAAAGAGTCCAGGGGACCAGAGAGTGGTGCAGTCTGGAGAGAGAGAGAGGGGGTGAAAGCCTAAAGCAAACTGCCCAATTAGAAGCTTAGCTCAACAGGAGCGGGGGGCAAAGCTCTATTATGCAACATTCAGTCCCCCCCCCCCACCCACTCTCCACGTGTGCTGAAATCGGGAAGAGAGTTCCAGAATACGTTTGTTGTTGAAACCATCGTTGCTGCAAAATGTAATTCGAGGAGTAATACTAGTGACGTCTCCAAAACAAAATCATCGATAACAGCGTTGAGAGATGTCCATAAACAGATTGTTGATGAAATAGTGCAGATTTCATTGAATTAATGCTGTTGATTTGAAGACAACAGTTGAAGATCAGAGCTCTGTCAAACGGGAGGGAAGCAGCACAAGTAAAAAAGACAGAAGAAAAGAAACTCCACTAACCAAAGTGGTTCATGCAAGCAGTCAAACATTGATTTAGCATTTAATCTGGTATTTAATACCATGAGTACCGATGTGAACTTAGAATACTGTGTTATTAATACATACCTGATTGATCAATCAGCATGTTATGGAATGTTTCATTGATTAAAACTTGCACATGATGTCTAAACAGGTTGTTTTTGTACAATCTTTTAGCAAAGTGAATTGGCTAGTAGAATGTTAGAAATACAACACAAAAATGTAATTTACAGTGTTTAGAGGTACAGTAATTGATTGCAATAGTGTAACAGCAATACTCTATTGTATTAAACCTTCAAGTGGCTGACTTTTGGATGGGAGTCGCCAAATTCTCCAGGTCTCAAATATAACCCTATGAAAAAAAGGAAATAATTAAAATAAACTACAGTAATAAGTAGCAGTTAAAACCATAATATATGGCAGTAACAGAGCTCTGGTCTTTAGTCAAATGGCACAAATCAATAAATAAACAAAAACAATAAATTAATGGAAAGCAATAAAAATCTTGTCTTTGACATCACTTGGTCAATAGGAGCATTATTCTCCATGAAAGACGTGCTGAAGGCCTTTGCGCACAGGAACAATGATCATCATTATAGACAACGATGCTGGCTGTCGCATGTCGTATAAAAACTATTTGGTCACGTACCAACTCATAGAAAAATAATGCCATGTAAGCATGCATATGATATCGCACATGAGTCGTAAATAAATATTTAAACAAATTAATAGAACACTTCCAAATACTTGTATATATATATATAAAAAAAGAGAAAGGTCAATGCATGTCTAAGCTCTAACTGAGGTCAGTGCTCTCCCTGACTGTGTCCTGGATAAATGCCTTGCTCAGGTCCCATAATTGTACCATATCCTAGAGACTTCTTTCTTGTACCTGGTTTTCAACGAATATTATCATGTTTTCATTCATATATTTTTTTTGTTGGTTTAGTATTTAAAGTATCATTTTCAATCCAGTCCTTGTAGATAGCAGTAAAAGTCCTATAAAATATGCAAACCTATGTACAGGAGGAAAACAGAGCAACCCAAAAAAAATGTACACTATATTCATCGGTTTATCTATATATTTATATATATATTTATATTCAAACGTTTGCACCGTTTCTTGTTCTTTTGAACCATTTTTTTGTATTTTTTTCCTCTTTTTCCCCACCCTTCTAATGTAAACAGTTGCAGCTGAAAATCGGAGCAGGTGAAGATGAGCATTCGACTGGCCTTGGTCCTTTTTGCTTCCCCTCCCTCCACTCACTTAACATTGAACCGGCAAAATTGCCCACATTATGACGGACGTTAAAATGTTCCTGGCACAGAAATATATGCTGGAAAAATGCCTTATTGAGGCAATTATTCATAGTAGATACTGTACAAACTTTTAATATTTTTTTGAACCAAATCCTTGTCATCGATGAGTCTGGCGTGGGATTGCCTATGCCTGCCAACAGAGTCAAGGAAATGAAATGGCACAGTGGAGCTAGCACAGATCTAAGGACATTTTATCGTGTCATGTTTCATGGGTAGTGTTGTTGCCAGAAGATGATGCTATTCATTTTTTTAATTGAGCAATCTCTCACATTACCCCGCCGATGGTTTTAATAAAATGCCTGCCCTGCTTCAAGCTAGAGCAAAATCACCTTGAAATGAATTGGTTTGTGTTTGGATGTTTCTTCTCCTCAACCTTCCTCGTCTCCTTTCCTCTTCAACAAAAGTTAAAGCTCTCCTTCAAGCTAGGTACTGGCTTTCCCTTAAAATGTCATGGCATAGCGTTGGCCTACATAACGAGATGTTCTTATTTTCTTGCGGGGCTATGGCATGTATGGGCCTTGTTGATTTAGGAAGGTAAATGTTAACGGTATTCAATCTGCTTGAGAAAGGTTAGCCGTAGACGCTAGGGAAATGGAACAATAAGCAGTTAACAGTTAGATTTGGAACGGCGGCCAACAGAAGCATGGTGTCATACCACCTTATAAATATTAATAAGGCAATCTCGACCATTCCTATCTGTGTCGAGTACAGAGGCCAATAAAACCAACTCCCCTGACCTTTTACAGGTATATAGAAAGTGTTCATGCCATTTACAATAATATGAGAAACTTTGCGCTGAATCAATATAACACCGGCTGGCATCATATAGCACGAATGATTTTGATATGCTTATTGCTTCATTTTCATAGATTGTAAGATTGAAAATCCTATGAACCAATGGGTAATATTACAAAACAAAATGTATCCCTAAATCCTAAAGTTAAGCGTTATAGATCCATACATTAACTGCAAGATGTTCGATAGAAAAGCCACTCTTTGAATTCAGCCTTAACTTCCATTTTTTTCCCCCAGACAGAATGAAGCACAGGTGATGCAGTGAAGATGAGTGATGCACTAATCAGAACAATCCAGACATCGTTTGCGCCCCTCAGTGCTCGCAGCCTCCACATCCGGCACCTTCCGGGCCACCCTGATCGCAAACGCTAGCCGCAGACAGACAGGTGCGGCGCAGCAGGTCCACCCCCCTGGGTCAGTTGTCCCCCAAGGGTTCCATCAGGTTACCTTAATGCCCACATTCATTCCTCCATGTGTATTCCGATGACTTAACATTAATACTAGATGCTGATAGCTATTTATTTTCCTTCTTATCCAGAGACACCAATGAACCAAGTCAGGTATTTTTTGTGTGTGTGTGTGTGTGTGTGTGTGTGTGTGTGTGTGTGTGTGTGTGTGTGTGTGTGTGTGTAAAAGTCTGTTCAAATAAAAAGACTTGCATGCACTGTGAAGCTCTCCAAAAGACGGCTAAGAAATGACATGGGTCTTGCTGTAGGGGTTTTGACATCATAATAGCGTGTTGGCTGCTTGGAGTTCAGTTTGGGTTCGACTTGAGAGCACAGTGCTGGATGGCGAATACTGCAGGTGGCAAGGCAACCTGGAGGTGGTGGCAGCCTGTATGCTACATGCACTTATCTGAATGCAGAAAGAGAGCAGTGGGGGAGGGGTGAGGGGGGGGGGAGGGGCGTGAGACTCATTCATTTTGGTTCAAGTTTTCAAAGAGATGTGCACGTTGTGTTGTACGTTATGTGCAATGGTGTTTGTGTGTTTGTGAGTGTGTGTGTATGTGTGTGTTGGTTGCGTGTGTCTCTGTGTGTGCTAATGTATTGTCGTTGCATTGTTGTGTGTGTGTGTGTGTGTGTGTGTGTGTGTGTGTGTGTGTGTGTGTGTGTGTTTACGTGCACAGGTGCACATACACGTGTGAAGCTCAAAGGATATGTTTGGAATAGAGTCGAAGATAATTGTCCTTGTCGTCCAAAGTTATTTAGCCTGATTCTCTTAAAGCCTGCTACTGAAATGTGGCTTTTTGCATTTTTCAGATACTATTTACACCATATGTGTATATTTACACAGAGACACATCTATATTTCAGCAATATCTGATGTGTCAGCATATAGGTAATCAGAGATAGGAATGGCTGCAGTTTTGGGAGCTGCCAGATTTGCGATTCTTCCCAAGCAGAGCAATGTATCTAACTCCAGCTAAACTCTACAAAAAAATTACAGCAACATCGTCAGTAGCCGCCCTATATACAGACACACACATATATAAAATATGTGCATATAAATACATATATTTGTTTTTGATTAATATCTATTTATCCATATATACTGTATATATGAATACGTTTGCTTGAATGCTTGGTATATATATGTACTGCAAATATAAACAAGTTCATATATCTCAAAGGTATCGGATGTTCCTTATCATAACTATGAGGTTAGGATGTCAAGATATAAAAGGTAAGGCTGTGATATGTGAGCAGCCCCTCCCCATGCACTCTCCATCCCACCCCAGACAAAAAGAAATGAGGAGAGAAAAGAAAAATAAATCAAAACTTTCTTTTAAGTAATTGTAAACTAGCGAAGTGAGCGACCCCATTTGGTCATCTGAAATAGTTTTGCCTGTATTCAAAAAGCATATCAGCAATATATATGTACATATACATATGTCGTATATATATATTCGAAATGTACATGTCTTTTATAGGCAACTCCTTAGCCAGGTAACACTGATTGAAAGAGATGCACTGGTCCGAGTATATTAGAGCTACAAGTCCTCAGCAATAAAAATGTTTGGTCTTTTGGTCCCTAAAACAACTAAGGAATGACAGGTAAGACTCCCTGGAGACCGTTGCTATAGCTCTCCTTGGCAACAGTATCCCCTGGAAACGGACAGGCACTCTGAGCTAAACATGGCCATCCCAAATTGAAGCCAATTTGTGTCCTGAAAATATCACATTCCCTTAAGTTCTCTCTTCAAAAATGTGTCCTTTTCGCATTTCAAAGTCTTGAAAAAAAATTGGTCTTCGAAAGCAAATTGCCTCATGTTTGACCCACCGTAAAGAAAGATCTCCGAGGGCAATCCACTGATCTTTTTTCAATCATTTTTTTTTTTTTTTGTGTTTTTTCAAGAGTTTGTTTTGTTCAGGTTGGATTTGATGTCCTTATTTCCGTAAATAGTTCAGTGGTCAGTTGGTCGTTTTTGAGGGGTTTCTGAATTACTTTTTTTTTTTTCTTCATCTTCTTTGCGATTCGACTAAACGTCAACGTTCCTGGTCCAGAAAAAAAGGGTGTGTTTCACTCAAGTTGGGAACAGTAAGGAGAGAGGTGTGTATGGGTGTGCAGGGCGAAGGGCAAGGGGGTCCTTGGGTGGGGCCAGGCTCGTACAAATACAAAGTCTTTCTTAGTTCCAAAGGGTTAGATACATCCAGCGCGCTTTGTCCTTCACTTGGTAGTGGCTCTCTTTCTCACTCTCCTTTCTCTCCGTGGTCCATTTGTCGAGAATGCACTCGATGACAGATAGCAAGTAGTCAAACATGTGGTCCAGCTCTACATAACCTAGAGGGGGTTAAGAGAGAAAACAGCGTATTATTGACAAACACTATTAAAGATGAAAAGGTCAGATCGACTGAAAATGTAATATTCATTCTATTAAAAGGGTTGTTTTCTTAAGTATTCTATAGTACAATTGATATTCTGTGAAACACTACAGAAAAAAATTTGAATTATTTTATAAATTATACATAATTCAAATATATATAATAACAGAGATAATTATACATAACATATATATATATATATATATATATATATATAAACAATAGTTTTAGTTGTCATTGTAGGTATCTTGCTGCTAATGCTAATGAGTCGTAGATGTGACGATGGTAAAAGATGATTTTGCAATGAAAGGACCGAAACACACTGCATATCCATACTGTTACTGTATACTTTTTTGACTAAACAGAATTGCAATGTACCAGTAATCATAAAAAATCAATAATAAAACTACCGCAATAAAATAAAATAAAATAAAACTAGGGTTTAAGAGGGCTGCCATAACGTGTAGAGGCAAGATAAGTCCTTGTCAATATGAGTTATGTAGGACTCTTAAACACCTTTAAAACCGGCCAAGTGGGATGGTCTACGGAAACGATCTAAATACCACTGTGCCATATTATCACATCACATAATACATCTCCTTTAAAAAAGCACATTGAACAAGACCACATCTATTTTCTTGTAACTCTCTTACAACACATAAAAATATATAAATTCATTCTATTTCATCGAATGACTATAATAGAGTTCAAAGTGTTTTATGTGTTTTTCAGGAGCCAACATTTCTCAGAGCTAAAAAGAAAAGAACGAACCCTCCCCAATAACATTGAACGTGATTGGAGATGTCACATTGAATTGGAGTCGCATATTTCTGTGACGCGTTCCCATTAGATGGCGGGCGCACCCTCCTGAGCGCGACGATTCGCCTCGGGACACCATCGGCGTATGCTTCAGTTAGTTTGTGAGTGGGTGATAAGTTGCTCGTGAATGAAGTCATCAGTGGTGAATAAGCAGCGCTGCCTAAACTCTCCATCACGCAGATGAAGGGAGAAGACAAAAGGGAGGGAACGGCGCGCGTACCTGCCTCAGGGCTAATAAATGTCTGTTGGATGCAATTTCTGTCTCTGTGTTGAAAACACTCAGCCGTCTGGCAATGATCCTTCCCCTAACAGGAGTAACGTGTGGTGGGCTGCCCGTGTTTTATAAACGCTATGTGATATACACATGTGAGGTATGTATGTTTTAAATGCAGTATATATACTGTGCATGTGAGGTATGTATGTTTTATATGCAGCATGTCAACTGTTCATGTGAGGTATGTATGTTTTAAATGCAGTATATATACTGCATGTGAGGTATGTATTTTTTATATGCAGTAGATATACACTGTAGTACATGTGAGCATGTGTAGTACATGTATGCATGTTTTATAAACGGTATGCATGGGAAATATATGTGTTTTCCATGCAGTAAATACACTTTACATGTGTGGTATGTAGGCTTTATAAGCAGTATATACACAGTATAAAAGTGAAGTATGCATGTACTATATAGTGTATACTGTAATGTACATGTGGGTTTTTTATAAACAGTATATATATATGCATGTGAGCTATGCATTTTCAGGATAGTGGCTGGGTATAGGGTTCAAAAGGTAGGCATACTGGGTTTCCCAATGTCCAAATTCCACCTATAGGCATTGTTGAGCCAAACATACTAACACTACTTGCTCCTTAACCACATGTATGTATCCCAACTCACTGTTAGTCGCTGTTAGATCAAAGTGTCAAATTATCGATGTTGAATGGAAATGTCGGTTTCATTTACACATATATGGAAGTTGGTAAGTAACTTCTAGCTCCTATTCCAACTACTAACTGGTCTGCCTGCTAAACAGATGAAGAACAGAAAGCATACACAGCAATGCAGAAACACAATTTCCTCGTCTGTATTCGGAAGCATGAAGCGTCCCTATAGAGTGTGCAGCCATTTCAAAAGCACATTTACTGTATTACGATGATTTTCAAAAGGATGGTTATTAAGTTTCCTAATCCAGTAGGCCTAAATGTCATTAAAGTTGTATTGCATATAGCCCTCTCGCTGGGACCTGACACAATAATGAATTTCATAAGTGGGAAATCAAATTCCATAAAAGATAAACTCCCTTGAACCTGCACACAGTTGGCAGCGGTTAAAAGCTACTTTTCACAAGCACCGTTTTTAAGGGAATGGCAATGTTTTTTCCATAAAAATAACCACACACACACACACACACACACACACAATGAATCCATGTCAGATCCAACAAATCCAACAATGTCACGGTATTTAAACCTGTACACCTGCCTCAACAGAAGTAAGAAATGGTTTTCAACTCATGGCTTGGGAGAGGGAGTGGGGAGGGGGGTATCAAAGTTAAGCCCAAGGTCTGACCTGTGATGTTTCTGCCCCTCTCCCCCCTTCCCTCACCCGCCCACCAGGGCAAGGGGGGGCTGCTGGGCGGGGCAGGGGAGGGGGCTGGGGCTAATAGGGGCGGTTGGCGTCCTTGGGCCGCTTCAGCTGCACCTTGAGTCTCTTCATGCCGATCTGGAAGCCGTTCATGGACTGGATGGCGGCCTGCGCACTTCCCGGGTTGTCGAAGCTCACAAACCCTG